>NW_010199662.1:0-3357 GCF_000695765.1 Mesitornis unicolor
TCTCTTGGACTAAACTTTTTAAAGGTAAATCATTTCTTAACTGTGTTATTGAACTGAAACTCTCATGACTGGAAATAACAATCCATGTACTCTTTAAAAGAGTACAACAATTTATTTTAACTCTTTTTTTCCACTAAAAAAGCTTTACTTGCTTTTTAATAGCATAACACAGAAAGGAGAAGGGCAAGTTCTCTCAAATCTGAGATGTCAATTTTTTTTCAAACTAAACAGGAAGGAAATATCTTCAATGAATACAAGCTGATAGCTTTAGAATCTGAAAGGTTTACGTAGCCTCAGCAGCCATATGATAAACTTCCCTGTACTTGAGATATATACCTTAATATGTATACACCATACAAAAAAAATCACTGTCATAACACTGTTAGGTCAAGTACTGTGGGATTAGAAAATTACTGAATCCAGTTCCTTAAAATATTGATTCAATTCCCTCATGTTCACTTTATGATACGTTCTTCAGTTGCGTGACCACTCACCTTTTTCCACAGTGTAGACGTGGACATACTTATAGAACAGAAGGTAACAATGCATTCATTTGTTTTAATTTTGCTGTTCTGTGGACATGTAACTTATCAGAAGCCAAACAACATCCCACTCTACAGATAAGGAGTAATGATGGTACCATGTTACTAGAAGGAAGTAAAAAATACCCAATGGTTGTAGTGAACCAGTTTAAAACATATTTCACAGAAGAACCACTGTAAGATTTTGAAGACCTGAGTAAGGAAAACAAGATTAACAGTAAATTTTTAGGCTCTGCTCTTCAGGACGCATCAAATGAACTTCTTTTCTAAACTGAAAATTCATGATTGGAAACAACAAAACCAAACCATTTTTAAAACCTGAGTGTGCCAGTCAACTTGATGATGTTGATTAGGATTGCCTAGTATGATATAACTTCACATAAAGACAAATAATGTGATGGTGTAAGAAATGAAGTGTTTCCTACTGTTTGGAGGAAATTCAGACAAAGCCTTATATGATTTTATCCTACTGGGGAGATAAATAAGTTTCCTCTGTTATCATGTAATCTTCTATTCTAACTTAAAATAAAGATACAACATTGTATATTTAGATAGTCAAACACCTAATGACCTCCATTTTTTTGCACAGAGAAGAGTGTGCATTTTGGTTTTGTTGGCTTGTTGTTTTTTTTTCCCCTGTCATAATACAGCCTTTGACTCTGAATACAACAAAGCAGGAACAATCATTTCCAAAATCACTAATACTGTACATTAGAAAAGAAGCTGGAGACATTCTAGGAAGCAGAACAACAGCTGTTCTTACCACTGTGTTAATTTGATAAATGTTTACTTATGGAAAATGAGGATCTGATAAGCAAGACATACCAATCAGAGCAGAGAAACACTAAGTTCAGAAAATTTGGCCTCATTTTATGCAACTGGCAGCATCACCTCAGTTCTTGAGGAACAGTTGTTTTACATGTACTTTCTTCTTGTGAGCTCTACCAATGGAAAAAAGGTTTCAGGAAACACCTTGGGTTTTGTTAAGAAATAGCAACAACCAAAGTATTTTATTCAGTTCTCTTTAAAGTGGTGTTTCGCATGGCAGCAGGCTTTAATATTGTCTTTTTTATACCTGGAATGTCATGTGTTCTGGTTTTATCCACTCATTTATGCTGTTCTCATGAGGAATCTCATATAGAAGCATGAGTACTTTATAAAGTTTAGAGGAACAGATCATGTTTCATGCACTTCAATTGTTCAATTTCTGCACAATACTCCATGATGTTTTCAAAAGAGACACATTTTGATGTTTTAAATGATCTGTGAACAAAATGAGATAAATTATTTAAAAACTCTTATATTCTTATCTCGGAAATGTATCACAAATTTAAAAGCTTACCACGCAACTGGAAGAAAATTGTCTTAACGTTTGCCAATGTATCCAAAATTAAAACGTCCAATGTATGACTTTATGTAAAATATGCGAACTGGGACATTATTTACTCTTTCCACAAAGTTTTAAAATACTGCAAATCAGAGTTTTGTTTATATTGAAAATATGTAGATGAGTAGTTACTGTCATCCTTTATTATTCTCTGGTACTGCTAACAGACAAGAAAGACTGAATATTTTAAAAACACAATTAGTTAAAAAACCCAACATTTTGAACAGTTTATATAGTGCATGGAATGGCCAAAAGCCACACTCTGGAGCACAGAGGACCTGTTCAGTTCATGTTAGGTGGTTCAGTACATCTGTCTTTCATAAGCGGCAGAATTTCGGTTGCCCCAGAATCCAAAGATACAGGAAGAGGCCACTGCTTCCAACCAAGAGACACAAAAAATGAGACAGTTTTAATTAGCACAGCTTGCAGTACTAATAATACAGCAGCTTGTCAAGTATATTTAGATGACCCAGAAAAAATGGCTCTGCTTTGGAATAAGACAGGAGAAAACAATAGAGAATATTATGCATTTTATCATTGCGGTTCCTTTTTTAAGAACTAAGTTATTTTTCTCTAGAATCTTCCATTTGTTAACCAGCAGAAGTATTACTGTGGGTTACACTACACCTGCATAAGTAAACTGTGAAAAGAATAAATCCACCAGATTAAGAATATATTATCTACCAAAGCTATGACAGGAGATAGAGATAGTTCATTCCTAATAGTTATCTTTACTTCCTTGTCAATAGATAATAATACTTAATTATGTGTAAGTTCTTCCTAAGAGACATTTTTGTGATGAGATACTTAATCTACCAGAATTACAAACTCATACATTAGTGTAATTATTTATTATCAAAGTATAAAAAATGCTGATGGTTTGCTTTACAAACTAGATTCTGTTGAAATTACTGTACTATCCTAGCATTATTTCTGCTGTTTTCCTGTGAAATATGAGTAAAATTGGATGTGTGAAAAAAGAATTCAATTTCAGATACAAAATGTGTTACAGCTATACTTTTGTATTTAAAAAGTAAAATAAACATACTTTCTAAAGTTTATAAATATTGCTATCATCCAAGAAATGGTGGCTTGAAATGTTGCAGTCAGTCCATAAAAATAATGCATTTAAGTATTTTCATTATTCTCAAGAGGAGATAAGGCAGAAAGAACTTCACATAAAATATAAAGGAGAGTATATATACATATTAAATAATGTTACCCTTTTATTCTTAAATTGCATTGTATTAATTAAGATATTTTATGAAATCCTTCACTGATGTTTTCAAAGGAGGAAAGAACTGGGTATGTTATATGTAGTTAATCCAACAGCTGTAACTTCTTCAGCATCTTCAAATATTTCAGATGTTTTGCTCAGTGGTGTATTATTTTCTTATTTTTCCTGGAATTCTTATGTTAATATAACAT
>NW_010199663.1:0-2008 GCF_000695765.1 Mesitornis unicolor
GTAAAATCACTAAATAGAAAAAATTATTTCTATTTAGCTCAAACAAGGACACTCTCATTTTATGGCCCAAACGCTCATTTATAGGGCACAAACACTAATTTTTAGGGCTCAAACTCCTATTTTTAGGGCCCAAACTCAATTTTTGGTAAAAAAAGCAAAATTTTAGGGCCCATCTCCCCATTTATCTACTCAAACACTCAGTTTTAGGACTCACACTGTCAATTTCAGGGCCCAAACTCTCATTTTAGGGCTCAAACTCTCATTTTATGGGCCAAACGCTCATTTTTAGGGCTCAAATTCTGATTTTTAGGGCACATGCTCTTATTTTTATGCTCCGAACTCCCATTTTAAGGGCCCAAATTCCCATTCTTAAGGGCCCAAACACTCAATTTTATGGCCCAAACTCTCATTTTCAGGGTCAAAAAGCACAATATTAGGGCCAAAACTCTCATTTTTAGGGCTCAAACTCTGATATTTTAGGGAGAAAACTCTTATTTCTAGGCTCTGAACTCCCATTTTATAATCCAAACTTTCATTATAGGGACCAAATATTCATTTTCAGAGTCCAAACAATGGTTTTTAGGGCACTAAAATCTCATTTTTAGGGCCCAAACTCCAATTTAGGACCCAAGCTCCCATTTTTTGGCCCAAACGCTTAATTTTAGAGCTCAAACTCTGATTTAAAGGGCACAAACTCACATTTCCTGTACCAAACTCCCATTTGTTAGGGCCCAGACTCCAATTTTATGGCCCAACTGCTCAATTTTAGGAACCAAACTTTCAGTTTAGTGCCCAAACTCTAATTTTTAAGCTCAAAACTCTCACATTCAGGGCCCAAACCCTCGCTTTGAGAGCCCAAACTCTCATTCTTATGGCCCAAACTCCATTTTATGGCCCAAACCCCCATTTTATAGCACAAAACCTCTTTTTAGGACCCAAACTCTCATTTTAAGGCCTTGTGATCCCACTTTTAGGCTCAAACTCTCACTTTCAGGGCCAAAACTCTCATTTTAAAGCTCGGAGTCTGATTTTTAGGGAACGAACTTATATTTTTAAGCTCTGATCTCCACTTTTATGGCCCAAACTCTGATTTTAGGGACCAAACATTCATTTGTAGCATCCAAACTATGATTTTATTGGGGCACAAACTTTCATTTATCTGCTTTGAACTCCCTTTTTTAGGAAACAAACTCTCATTTTTAGGGACCAGATGCTTAATTTTCGGGCCCAAAATCTCAATTTCAGGGACCAAACTCCTATTTTTAAGGCCCAAACTCTATTTTTTTGGCAAAAAAAGCACAGTGTTAGGGCCCATCTCCCCATTTATCGACTCAAACGCTCAGTTTTAGGACTCACACTCTGATTTTTAGGGCACAAAATCGCATTTTATGGCCAAAACTCTCATTTTTAGGGCACAAACTCTCATTTTTAGGGCACATGCTCTCATTTTTATGCTCTGAACTCACATTTTAAGTGCCCAAGTTCCCATTTTTAGGGCCCAAATGCTCATTTTATGGCCAAAAAGCACAATTTTAGGGCACAAACGTCCCTTTTATGGCCCAAAAGCTTAATTTTAGGGACTAAACATTCATTTTCAGGGTCCAATCAACGACTTTTAGGGCACAATAATCTCATTTTTAGGGCCCAAACTCAAATTTAGGTTCAGGGCCCAAACTCCCGTGTTTTGACCTAAACTCCCATTTAATGGCCCAAACGCCTAATGTTAGGATCCAAACTCTCATTTTAAGGGCACAAACGCACATTTCGTGTACCAAACTCTTATTTGTTAGTTCCCAGACTCCTATTTTATGGCCCAACTGCTCAATTTCAGGAACCAAACTCTCATTTTATGGCCCAAAACTGCTCAATGTTAGGAACCAAACTCTCAGTTTATTGCCCAAACTCTCATTTTTAGGCCCAAACTCTGATTTTTAGGCTCAACACTCTCACTTTCAGGGCCCAAAGTCTTAGTTTAAAAGCCCAAACTCTCATTCTTATGTCCCAAACT
>NW_010199664.1:0-21212 GCF_000695765.1 Mesitornis unicolor
TCCAGATCATTGATAAAGATGTTAAACAGTTTCCTTTTTGAGGTGTGAGCTTTGCTGCATCCACCTACGTTTCCTAATGAGGGATCCAACCCTGTCGCTCCCCACGTTCCAATGCAATCACAAATCACCCACCGTGGCTCGCATTTTGACCTAGGGTTTGGTTTTATTTAAGAATACGAGGTTCATGTGATACCTGCAGAAATGCTGAGCCTTTTGCATCTATTTTGATGTGTGTAAAATCAACTAGACTTTACAATGGGAGAGAAAACTTGGAGATAATCAAATACTAGAACACTTATTAAAGAGAAGTTGGTACGGGCACAGCGATGCCCGGTGTGTGACACTATGGCACAGCCTGGGAGAGGGAGAAATTTGGAACATTGACCAGTTACATGCAAAAAACCCCTTAATAAACAGAACAAGAAGCTGCTGTGACACAACTACAGTAAAGAAAATGTATGAGTGGTTCTGAAAGCTGCAGATCTGCAAGGCACCCCTTCACCTGCAGAAAGGTTCTGAACCAGTGACTGGAAAAGCCAGGTCTGGGGGCAAGAGCTTTTGGCTGAGGGAAGAGCAGCCTGCACTGAGCCCTGACAATAAAATAAACCTGTGATTAAAGGCACTCAAGTGATTTCAGCTGCATCCTCTTGGGCTGAGCACAGCAAAGAGGAATGAATCTGGCACAGGAGCTGTGCTCCTGCCAGTGCAGATTTTCCTTCAGGACCCCATTTCATTCCCAAACCTCATTTCCCTGTCATGCCTTGCAAGCTGCAGGCACCGTGACCAGTGCCCTCAGTGCTGCCCCACACTCTTTTGCCCACTCATACATCGCTTTGCACAGAAAATGGGGAAATTTGGTGTGTTGCAGTACCTGGCAGGAACTTCTGAGCATCTGGAATCGTATGAGGAAAGGAGGGACCTTATGTGGTAGAATTATTGGTAGGTAAACAATAAAGTAAGAAAAAAGAAGAATAAACTAAGAACAAGGAATAAAGTAGGAACAAAGAATAACAAGGGAAAGGCGCCTGGCTCCTTGTTACTGTACAAGATGGAGAATATACAGTAGTGAATAAAAGTGGTTTTTGTGGATTTGTTCCTGATGCCAAGCTTGTATGAGATGAGCTCTAGGGAGTTCCTCTTCGTTAGGGGAAGGATTAGTGGAAAAGGCAGGAAAGTAAGAAGAAGCCCTGTGTGAACAAATGACTTATGGAGCAGAGTAATTAGATAAGACGTTCACAACGTATTTATTGGAGAGATTTAGTTACTTAATTGGTTAGTAGATAATGTGTGTGTGGATACACACGCATGCAAGTTGTTCACAACGTATTTATTGCAGAGATTTAGTTACTTAATTGGTTAGTAGGTAATGTGTGTGTGGATACACACGCATGCAAGTTATGGATGTTTCTGCGTGTAATTGTCTATGAATATGCTATATATCTATAAAATGGCTGATAAGGGTCTAAGATGACTGTCACGACTTTAAAAGTCCTTTGAGCTTACATAGCTTTGCCATTTAACTCAGCATTTTGCTAACAAATTAAAACCTTAGAGGGCAGAGCCATCTGTCTTTGCAGAATCTGAAGACAATTCAGGTATTGGAGGAAAAACAGGACTGGTAAATGCATTTTTTCCATTAAATCTTTTTCTTACTAAGGCCATTCCATCAAAGAAAGCTGTGGTCCTGTGACCCAAGGCCACCGTGTTCCTGAGGCTTCATGGACGAGTTTGCATCCCCGATGCTGTCGTGTTTGCAGCCAAGTCCTGCTGGGAAGTGAGTTAGTTTAAATCACCGTGAAGACAAGGTTGGCTTTAAGTAAGTCGTTTTATCTTTCTTTATAACGCTTTGAAGGAGGAAATTTGCCGCTTATGTAGCTCTGGAGAGCTGTTATTTCCAGCAGCCCAAGCGGCGAGCGCGGCGCTGAAGGACGCGGTTTACAAGGTGTAGCTGTCGCAGAGCCGTAAAGACGCCCGCTGTCTTTATTGAGCAGGCCGGGGTTTCTGCAGGAACCGATGAAATCAGTCACCCGCCTTTTCACGTAAATAAATTAGCAGCATGCCAGGTAGAGATCATTTTCCTGTGGCTGAATAAATGCCAGGTGACGGGGAGGTATCGCTATCATGTGCCACAGCCCCACACGAAAGGGTGGAAGTTCTGCAGGACGTTTCCTACGATTTATCTCTGGAGGTGCTACGTGTGACACCTTCATAGAACAGACTCACAGAGTCATTAAGGTTGGGAAAGCCCTCTAAGATCATCAAGTCCAACCGTCAACCCAACCACACCATGCCCACTAAATCACATCCCCAAGTGCCACATCTACACATTTTTTGAACCCCTCCAGGGGTCATAACTCCACCACTGCCCTGGGTAGCCCCTTCCAGTGCTTGATCACTCTTGCAGTAAAGAAGTTTTTCCTCATAGCCAATCTAACCCTCCCCTGGCACAACTTGAGGCCATTTCCTCTCGTCCTATCGCTTGTTACTTTGGGAGAAGAGACCAACACCCACCTCATCACAACCTTTCCCTCTCTGCCTTCAGTCTCCCAGGACTTTCTGAGGTCTCCTTGTGTTCCACTTGAGGCCTTTGGTCAGGAAGGTCCTTGGCAGAGCAGAGACTGAAGGGGTTTGACTCTCTCCTGGCAAGGGTTAAAGCCAACTGGTGACAGATACAAGCCAGCCTTTACTGAGCTGAGGAGGAGTCTCCCTGGACCATGCTATTCTGCAGTTCCTCATCCCAGGTTTCTTGTATGGCCACTTCCCAAGCTAAGCAAATGGAATAAACTCATTTAGCAATATCTGAGTAAGTAAACCAGTGTTGGCAGCCAGCAGCATGCTTTTTGTCACCTCCTTTCTACTTCTCCCCAAAGAAACATAAGGTTTTCACCTTCACCACATCCTCTCTATTAGAAAATCTAAAGCTGGGCTATCACATGAATGAGTTCAGGCCCTAAAACGATAAAATAAACGTCTGCTGCTATAGAGAAGCCAGTTGGTGACCTTTCCCACCCGGCTTCCCTGGTGATTCACGGGTTTTATTTTTTGCTAAGTACAAAAGCATTTTCTCTGGCGAACGCTCCTTTACTGAAGGTGAAAATGAATAAAATAAGCCCACAAAACACCGAGGGGAGGGTGAGGTCTTTTCACAGCTATCACTATTTATAACACGAGGCAGCTGAAGTGTGGTGGAGTTCTGTGGAGAAATGCATGCGTTTTCCTGCGCCAGCCCAGAGTCAATTCCTGAGTTACTGTCCCCGTGTTAAGAATCGTGTGGTGTCCTGTATTTTCAGCACGCAACTCCTCTGCAGCCTGGTGTACCAATGTGATCGCTTTAAATTATCGGTCTGCTACAGAGGGCATTTGACTCTATTAAAAAATTCATCAAGAGTTGATGTACTGCATTTTTCATTTGAAAATCTGCAATCAGGTAGCAAAGGCTGAATATTCATACCAGAGTAATATCTTTTTCAGCATTCATTAATCTGAGTCAGTAATGAACTGCAGGTGATAATTTGGAACAAGAAATTTATTTGATTATTTTTCTCATCTTGCTTATTTTTTAAATATCCATGAACAGTTTCATTGACCTTCCTGAATTTTTAATCTAATATTCATAGATATTTTGGTAAGTGGTCTGCAGAGCTGTTTTATGGTTGGTGTCAGCCCTAGGCCAGGCTTCCCTGTGCCTCTGGTATTTGCCTGAACCCTCCTGCCCAGTGCCTGGCTGGAAGGGCAGAACCCTGAACCTCAGATCATTCCTTTCCTGTTTACGCTTATTTTGAATATATTTTAAGTTTCTAAGTTCTCTCCTCAATCTCTTTTTTGTTTTAAGGCTCAATTCTTCAACTTCATTTCATTCTTCTACTCGGTGATGTTTTCTCAGGCCCTGATCTCCTTCCTTGTCCTTTTTCGATTCCCTCCATTTAGTCCACAACTTTACTGACACACAGCATGTGGAAAAATTAAACAAATAAATATATATATACCTCCAGTGAGGTCTTATTAGGACTGAACTCCATGGAAGGATTGTTTCCAACATCTCGATTTACCATTTCCCACCCCAGAATGATTGCCTCTTTCAGCGCAGCCATCCGCAGGTCCAATACCCAACCTGCTCTGCAGTTGTTCCCCAACCTGTAATTATGCAGTTGTTTCTTTCTGCCCAAGTATGGCATCTTGTCTTGTCTCTCGTGATTAACGAGCTTTCTTTAGATATTATTTCCACCATTCCTCAAGACCCTTTTGAATTTTAATCCTGTCCCCTCATCTGCTTCCAGCCCTTCCCTGCACCGTGTTATCAGCAAATTTAACAAGCATATTCCTCCTTCCATTACCCAAGTCATTAATGAAAGAATTAATAATCCTGAACTCAAGGCAGGTCTCTCTGCAACTGTACTTGATCCATCTTTTCACGTTGAATAGAACTATTTTCTGGAAGGAAATGGCCTCCTAGCAAGCTGTGTAGCCTGTATCTGTTACACCAAGCACCACGTTAATAGCTGAGGCCGAAGTCAAGCTGTGACTCTTTAATGTCCCATAGAAAGAAATGCAATTGATATGAAGCAATTCAGCAAATGCTGTTTACCTGTGCTTTTGGTATGTCATTGCTTTTATAGAAAGACTGAGTATTTTCTGTGGATAGATGGTTTGGGAGCTGGTATGTAAAGCAACGTCTCCTCCTCCATATAGACACGGTTACTTCTTCCCCATCATTCCTGTGAAACTAGTTAAGATTCTGATATTGCCTCAGTCGTTCCTTAAGTATGTGAAGATGAAGCTCATCAGCATAACCAATTTGAAAACATCTAAATTAGCCAGGCACTCTCACCATTCCCTTTTTATGAGATTACAATCTTGCCTCTTTGTTACAGTATTATTGTGCAGACCATCTGCTCTCAGTTGGCCTTTTTCATGAAGATTGAAGCAAAGAAAGCTCATTAAACACTCAGCTTACTTGGTTAATGACTTTCCTGGTCCTTTTTTGGTCTTTCTTTATTACTAATGTACTTACAGAATGATATCTTGTTAATTGCCCCGCGCTTTGTACCCTGACCTCTCCGATTTCGCTGCGGTACTTCTCTGTCTGATGAAATGCTTGCTGAATTTTTTTAAATGCTAGAGCTCGGGCTATGCGCTGAAATTCCTACACATCAAACCCAGGGAGAATAAATAATTGGTTTTCACCTTCCAGTGGTACTTGTGGGTCAGGTCTCTTGAATAAAAGGCAAGGAAGTGTCATCCCATCAGCTGAAACCAATGCGAGCCTATGGTCAGTCCCAACTGGTAGCAGGAGAAGAAAAAAGCCATAAAAATTGTGGACATTATGATATTTTTTTTCAATCAAATAACATACAATTTGTTCAAATTGCATTAACTTTTTTTCCCCAAGTTCTCCTCTCCTGACTTGCTCTTTCCTTAGTGCATGGCCTAGATTATTTCTTAGGTCTTTAGAGTTCTCTGTGGATTTCCCTTTATTGGTCCCCAGTCTGCCAGTAATTGCTCTCCATCCCTGATCCTTTTGAAATCGCTACTGCAGCAAGTTTCACCTTTGTAAGTACGTGACCTCAAAGGCACAAGAAAAATCCTTCTCGATTACATTGGACAGCTTGTAAACAGATTTCCAAATTATTCCAGCCATATGTACACACACTGGGTTTTGGAGAAAAAAGTAGTTGTAGTCGCAGGGATGTAGATCAATAGAGACTTCTAGTTTGAATTCACTCCTGGTACAGCAATTTAGGTAATAAGATGGGGAACATAATAATGTTAGATTTCAGTGTTGCGACTCTATTTTTTTACTCTCACACTAGAGACTCAGGAAATGAAGAGAACTCTGGTTTGCAAAGCTAAATAAAACAAAAGCGCAGAGGGCCCTGGCTGGGCGTGCTGACCTTCTTTGCAGTTTTCAAGCAACTCAAAACTGAATCTCTATTGGAAATGGCCATTAGCATTGTTTTCTCATGCAGAGCCATTAACCTGTAACTTACTGAAGCAACCAAACTGTTCTTGGCTGGTATAAAAAAAATCCCAGCCTTCCTTATTTTCTCCTGAAGCATCTGAAAATGGATAAGCTTTGTCAGATCCCAGTATTTCTAACCTGTTGGTTATAGACCGTGAAATTTGGCAGAAATTTTGAATCTTTCTAAATTATTTGAATTGGAAAAGCAGAAGCCCTTGCTGCAAGACTCTGCCTTTCTTGGGGGATGAAGGTGCAATTTTAGAATACATCTTCCACAACAAGTCTTCATCTGTGGCCATGCAGATCTCCGGCCCATTGTAGGGTTTTTTTTTATCCTGGCTTTTTGTAGCTCTTTGGCTGAAAAGAAGAAATTGAAAGCCAGAGCTGGAATTCCTAATTCTGAGCCAGTGCCAGGGAGGTTGTTACCAGCCCATCACTGTTTGAGATGGCTGGATTTTCCGGGCTTGTTTCAAATGTAGATGTTTTTCTAACAACTGCGACCAACAGACTACAAACTCCTGCAGGAAGTGAGCAACCTTTAGGAGAGATCCACAGAGAAATCAGGTTGTGCTTTTGGAGCAAGTCTCTTTTCTTGACAAGAGAATTGAAATATCAAGCCAATTAAAATGCCAAGGAGTTTTCAAAACACAGTCTCAACAGAGAAAATACATCTCTAAAAGTAGATGATGTAAGCAAATAGCAACAGCTTGAGAGCTGACACCAACTAAAAGGGGTTTCTAAATAAGGGGTTTTTTTCCTTCTTCTCCACTGCTTCAAGCAGTCACTCAAAAAATAGATATAAAAATGTAGCTTCCAGTTCAGTGAGTAAAGAGTTTAAAGTCTGTCTGTGGTGGGAAGGGCCGGCTCTGCCATGCGAGCATGCATGCTTCAATACGTTGTGGTATTTTCTGATATATAAACTGAGGAATAAAAAAGACAGAGCATGGTCTAAAGGTCAGTAAAACAAAATAGCAGAATCTACTGATTCCCCTCAGAGTTTATGATCCAAGGAAGATCTCTTATTTCAGCTGATGAGATGTCCAAAAAGCTGTATTAAACTTTTGGAGAAGAAGGGGTACGCATGGTACAATCAATTCCCTGCTCACTTGAATCTCCTAAGAAATAATTAACTTATGCCTGGATTTTTTTGAGGGAACTCATCTGGGGTCAGGAAGAAAAATCACTTTTCCTCCTCCCCATAGTCTTTCACTGTAGATATTTAAAGGCAATGCAGAGCTTTCCCTATCCATCCCAGAAGCTCTGGAAAATGCAGAGGTGGGAGCGCAGACGCCGTCTGCGATGAGCCCTGGTTTGTGCCAGACAAATGTTACGGTACCCCGGCAGCGGGAACACCGCGGTTTTGTCGTTTGCCCTTCTCACCCTGCAAAAATAAAGACCCTCGGGCTTTTTTTAGTTACTGAATTGGAAGCTGTTCAATTGTGCTGAGCCATTGCTTGAAGGAGGGGGAAAAGTGGTTGAAAAAGTGGTTTTCTCAATAATCACACGAGCTGGAACTGCTTGTTCCCTGCCGCCCTCAGCGGCCATCAGCATCAGGAATTTTTTTCTCCTCGAGGTCAATAAATAAACTGACCTTTTTTTGATTTTCTAGTTTTAGGTGATATTGGAAAAGCTAAATCATGTTTTAGCTCCATAAATCTCATTTAAAATCTTTTGACAGGCACTTAAAGCTTCCTTATGTACTGTTGCTACAGGGCCTGTTTTTTATCATATTTATGCTGTTGGAGTGCCTCTATGCAATGCGTGTTCTCCAGGTCCAGGTGCTGCAAGTGAAACCAGAATCAGGTTTGTTTGCTTGTTTCCCTCACTGCCAGTGATTTTACTGAGCCATTGAACCACACTTGCCGAGTTTTACCTTGACAACTTTCATTTGGAGGCAATTTAATCTGTTCTGACTGAATATTTTAAAGTGAAAGTCCCAGTGCATAGTAGAAACACAGCATAGATTTCATCATTCTTGACCCATTATCAGCTGTTTTTTTATTCTGCCACTTTAGCAACTGCGTGTTGGTTCACTCTGAGTATTTTAACAGCTCATTTTAGTCTTGCTGACATTGCTGTGCCACGGTTCATGTCTCTTCTGACATGAAGGTATCGAGTTCTTCCATTTACTCTTCCATTTTTACCCCTGCTTACAAATGAGATTTAGAGAAGCTAAAACCTCTCCGCCTCCAAGGTCTCTCTTATTTGAATAGCATTTCCCTTTGCATTTTATAATTGCTGATGTAGGGTTTGAGACCGTACATCCTTGTGAAATACTTTGCAGAATGACTATTTTAAATAAATATTAGAAAGCAAAAACTGTTTTAAATGCATCCATGTGGCTTTCATAGCATTTAAATTTCTGTGACACAAAAGGGTTTCAAAATATCCCAGTGTTTCTGTTTTCCTCCAGCGCCCGTTGCCCGCTTGTCTTAAAAGTTAGACCAGAATTTGGCCTTTCTGTGGTTTTTTTGGTGCTCATCGTGTTTCCGGGGTGTCACCTGCCCTTCCCTTAAACCAGCCAGGTCTGAGCAAGAAGAAACCAAGGACACAAAGGCTCTGCTGGTGCCTTCTCCAGGCAGCACGAGGAAACTGGAGGTGTCACTGTCTGCATTAATATCTCCATCCTTGTGCGCAATCATCTGGTGCTTTTCATAAAAATTCACATCTATTTTATTTTAAAATGTGACAGGAGCATGTTTTTCTCTCTTTTTCACCAATAAATATAGCTGGGAGGATGCACCGAGGGGCGTTGTGCCCCCTCGCTGACTGATGCGCCGTGACACGGGGCGGGGAGGAAATTCAGCACTTTGACGACGTGAGTCACGGCGCACAGGTCCCAACTGCTGGCGTCGATGTGGATCCCGGCTCCCCTCGGTGAGCGTGGGTGTTATTCAGGCATCCCAACCTACGGCAGCAACTGGGGATACTGAGGGGGGGAGAACTGGCATAATTTAGCAGGATGCTGCACACCAGTAAACGTCGCCTTTATGTTTTGAATGTCTGCACTCCTCGGTCAAATGGAGATGAGTCACACAGAATGAAGTTGTAGTTATGAATGGTCGCTCAAGCTACACGTCAGAATTAAAGCTCCGCAGAGCTGAGCTGGGTCCCAGCCTCAGTCCCTGTGCACCACCAGCACTGGGGACATGTGTAAGGCTCAGATGGGGAGGTGGGTCTCAATCCTGGCCCCTTTTCCCTTCCCCGCAGAGCCTTGCATCATTATTGCCTTTGTGGTACTCGTGGGAATAACTTGGGTTTTTTTTCTCTCTTTGAGCTCTGGAGAAGTGTTTTGTGACACAAGAGGGAAATCTGTACCTTGTGCGGCTCTGAAAACTTCAATTTCCTTTGCCGTCATCATGAACTGAGGACACAGAGGATCAGGTACACAAAGCCATTTTGGGTAATTCGGTAGGGAAGCTGTTGTGGAAATGCCCAATATCTCATTACTGGGCAGTTAGTGGCACAGCCCTGATTGCCTCGGATGCGTCAGCAGCCGGGGCACAGTGCAGGGCTGTGAGCAGTGCCAGGATGAAGGAGGTTTAAATTCTGGTGGTTTTTGGTTACACACGGCCGGGGCTGATGCTGAGCATCATCTCTGGAGCTGGACCCAGCCCTGCTGACAGTCAGTTCATGTCTGATGGGCCGCTTATGTAGAGGGGGAGCAAAAATAGGAAATCTTACCAGGGGAAATAAAAGGCGAGGCACAGCGACTTACGCATTGATACCATTTCTTTCTTTCTTTATCTATAAACCAGACTTCTGGTAAAACACACTCTGAAGGAAGCAGATCTAGTATTTACAGCTTAAAGAGGCTGAGGTCCCCATTTCATATTTGGGAATGAAAGACAACGTTTATTTGTTCTTTATCTTCGGTTTTAAGCCTGTTTCCACACCACAAAAGTGTGGGAGAAGAATAAGATAAAAATAGTGTTTGAAATATAAGCTATTCCTTGAAGCTCTTACAATATTTTAAAGCTGTTCCCTACAGCCATTTATTCCATGCACTTAACGTCTGGTTTATGTTTTGATATATTTTGCGATTATTTTTCATCCTTAATTTGATTTTCTTTTAATAACATGTTCAGAACAACAGTGGGTGACAAAGACAACTAGCACGGATCAGATAATCCCTGTACGACCAAGACGAGTTATTTTAATTATGTTCACGTACATATTGTGCCTTGGATGTTCTTAAAGGTTTTACGATTTTAGGAGACAACACTATGGGAAAATAACTTTTCAAAGGATTCCAAGTGTTAGTTCACACAGTATGGCTTTACATCTGACGATGTATGGTTTTCCACTTGCAAGACAGGAGTTTGCCATTCAGTTATCAAGTGTAATATCCAACTGCAGTGGAGGAAAGAGCCCAGCAAGCCGGGTCCTTAGAGATGCTGTCGTGGGAGTGGGTCCCCTAAAATCCCAATGAGGAATAAGATTGCTTGGTCCTACTGAAATTATCGGAAGTGCCACGCAGGAGAGTTCTGACTCCCCCGTTTTCATGCCATACTTCAAATTGTACGAGGAGGCATACTCTCTCATTTACGTAAAAATCATTTTGTTATAAATTATGAATATTATACACATTGTCTCTTTTCCAATTTCTTCTTTATTTTTTCCCTGTTATGTCTGTTTTCTGACAGTATTTGATTATCTTGGTTGTGTACAGCCAGCTTTGATTTCTCTGCTGGTAAGTTTTTCTCTGAGAATTAGATATTATTTAGATATATAAGCACTACCCTAACCAGGCGGTTCTGCCTCTGACAAAGGAATGGGAGTGTAATGGAGTTTTTCAGTGTTTTCTATTATAGCTCTATTATATATTACTTATATGGTACCTAGCTGTGGGTAATATATTTCTTTTATTCCCTGGCAATTCTAAATTGCCTGGGGAAAAAAAATAAAGCTTTGTTTATAACAAACTGATTAAAAATTTTCATTTCATCCCAGAATCAGCAAAGTATTCAATTTAACCTCACATTAGACATTTCAGTTGCTAAGTAAGTCACTATTTTTTAACATAAAATAAGACTCCAAACAAAATATTTGACACAAAGTATTTTGATGGAAAAAAAAAAGTCATTCTTCTAAAAAATTAAGACGACTTGGCGACGTTGATGGACAGTTGTGAAGCATTTAGATCAGCCTGAATTTGTGATTTTTTCAAAAGGAAAAGTTTTTTTTACCAAACTTTTCTCCAGCTCAAGGTCAGCCCCTGCCGTGTGTGTACACCACGTTTTACAATTCAGTCAGACTTATGTCCAGATTTATGTTTTTAAGAGAAGAAATTTATCCTTGGTGCCTCAACGCCTTCAAACATAGTAAATAGTAACCCCTAAAGCAGGGGTGTCGAGTGCAGCCCTGGGGGGTGCTGGGTGTGATTTCCACCGACAGCAGTGCAGAAGGTGTGAGCCGCTACTGCTGTACCCACGAAGGTAACTAATAATTGCCTATATTGTCAATGTTATCTGGAGATAATTAAAAATCAGCTGTATTATGTGTGCTGTCTGTATTTTAACTGCCATGATAACTACCAGAAGTACACGTGCTGTGTTTGCATGGGGTGAGAACAAGAGATATATTATCTCCATCGTCATCGTCCCCTGCCCCCCACCATAGCCACAGGTTTTCTTTCTTTGCTTACATCATTAAAACATTCCTGTATTTCCTTTTTTGTGTATTGTTTGTTTGTTTTTAAAGTTTCTTGGTTTGGTTTGTTTTTTTGTTTGTTTGTTTGGTTTTTTGTTTGTTTTTGGGGGGTTTTTTTGGGGTTTTTTTTGTGGGGTTTTGTTTTCACTATTAGCTCCCTGTCTTTCTCTTCAGGTAGATTTGAACCATACTTTCTCACTTTTCATCACAATGAGAATGAACACATTTGTATGACAAGGGCATGGAGTGATAGGATGAGGGGGAATGACTTTAAACTGGAAGGGGGAAGATTTAGACTGGATATTAGGAAGAAATTCCTCCCTGTGAGGTGGTGAGGCCCTGGCCCAGGTTGCCCAGAGAAGCTGTGGATGCCCCCTCCCTGGCAGTGCCCAAGGCCAGGTTGGATGGGGCTGTGAGCAGCCTGGGCTGGTGGAGGTGTCCCTGCCCATGGGGGTTGGACTGGGGAGGCTTTGAGGTTCTTTCCCACCCAAACCGTGCTGTGATTCTATAACTTCACTATCACAAGAGCTCTGTTTCTCTTCGCTGGCCAAAATTAAAGCAAACCATTTTTCTTGGCTTTGGATCTTCACACAAGGTGCCAGCAAGGACTGCTGTGGGAACAGGACATCCAACCTCATGAATGTGATGTTTCAAAAGAGCCAACATGAAAATCCCATCAGCTTCTGCTCTTATCTGGTGGCTGGGACCTGGGGCATGGTGGGAGCTAGGAGGAGAGGAGGAGGAGGAGGAGGAGGATGGAGATTTTGGCTGTGCCATGCTCTTCCAGCCTTCAAGCACATTTTCCCTGGGACATTCCAGGCTGGAAGCTGAGCTCTTCACCCCCATGGGCAGGTGTCCCCAAGGGACAACGCATCCCTGAGAAACGCTTTACCCCTTGCACAGCAGATGCAAGGCAAAATAGAGAATACGTTGCTTATCTGTTAGTTCAGGGAGACCATTAGCTCCTCTACGAGCATTGTCATGCTGTAATTTGTCACTATAAATTCTACATATTTTAGACTAGATTATGACCTTTAAAATAAATTAATACTCTTATTTTTCAGTGCTCGGGTATTTTAATTCTTTCTTCACATTTCCATTTAGAACCGTTCTTAGTATTTGAAGCTCAGCTCCATGTGCCTTCATACATGGGTCTCATTTGGTTTCATTTTATATCTGTGATGGAAAACTTTGATCTTTATTCTAGCTTTGTCTGTAATGTCACCACTAAGGGAAATGCTAAAGACGTCTCCGATTTTCTGTCATTAACACTGGAATCAGGATTTTCACAGAAGTCAGCATGAGATAATGCTTCTCCAGTCCGGTTCTCACATTTTAAGAACAGAACTCAACAAAATGCCACTACAATTTTTTTTTCCTTTTTGTTGCTGTAAATTGCACTTTGATGATTCTCCACTGCTGAACGCTCACTCCTGCAGCAGTGCCAGGAAGCATCCCTTGTTGCTTCCAGCAAGAATTGTCATGGTGATGCATTCTGTTGACCACATTTTGAAACACAGATTGTTTCTAAATTTGCTTCTTTAATTTACTCTGGGCCCTGTAATAACTCCGTTTCTTTCGCTCTGGTTTTTCCTTGAGATTTTCATCACGACAAACTATAAATTTGTATATATATATATATGTTAGGATCTGCCCTTTCACCTTCACAGATGCAAAGTGTGTTGGCCAATAAATGAGGCATCGAGTGCGGGGCTCGTTACTGCAGCCTGCCCGTGTTAATTGTGCCTCTGTGGGCAGTGGCCTGAAGAGTGCTCGGTCCTTGGGAAGGTTGGCAAGCTCTGAACAGCGCTGATGGGCTCGGCGAAGATATTACATTTGTCAGTGAAAGTGCAGCACTTAGGTTAGACTCAAGTAGTCTTGAGCTATAAAAACATTTCTGTGGGACTTCTTGGCTGAGCACAGAGGCTGAGGAAAGAGTCCAGCAGTGAGGAGCAGGGCTGCTGCTTTATGTGTTTTGTGGTTGTGTTGATGGGTTTGAGAGGGAGGGTTGGCCTAAATTTGTGTCTGAGGCTTTCTAACTGTTAACGCGCAGTGCAACGACCTCGGGGGGCAAATGGCGATGGTTGTTGTCCCCTGGATGCCTTGCAGTGGGAGATCTGGATGTAAAATGCTGCAGGAAAACAGGCAGAGGAGCAGAAATCCCATGGTTCCAAGCCTCTCCCATCTCCAGACAGTCCTCTGAACTCCAAAATATGATTTTATTTATTTTAAAAAAGGACAGGTAAACTAGATCATCCAGACTTGAGGAAAGAGCTCACAGGTGCGACCATGGAGGGCAGTGGGGTGGGCTGGGGTGAGACTTGGGTACCCCTGGGATAGTGAACAGGGAATCAAGCCCCAGGAATGAGGGGAAATTTGGGCAGCTTCCCAGGGGCTCTGATCTGCTTTTTAACACCCATGACTCGATGTGATGGAGGGACAGACAGAAGCAGTGAAACACCTTGGACAGCTCAGAAAAACAGCTTTATTTTTGGAGGGAGATTGCTAATTTTTCTCTTCCCAATCTCCAAAGCTGAAGCTGTCTAGTGTGAGTTTTAGAAATAAGAAACCCAAGGATATTTCACACATGTTTCCTTCTGTTGTTCAAAATACATAGGCTGAATTTAAGGAATGCTGTTTGTTTTGGCACAGTTTCATGTAGATCATCCCAAAGGAAAGAAAAAACCCTTCAAGGTGAAGAGGAAGATGATGAAAGCCACCGGGTCCCTCTTCCAACAAGCCATGGACAGGGTGGTCCTCATCAGAGATCTGCAGAAGATCAACCCCATAAGAGTCAGAAAGGCACTGCAAGTAGGTAACTGCCACACTTTCAAACGTAAATATTTTCTGTATTTAAAGAGAAATCAAAGCTTTATGTGGGGGTTGAAAGACACCTCAGTAAGAACTCGGCTCTGACCCATTGTCCCGCCCAGGACATGAGGAGCAAGGCTGCAAGAGATGGAGAGAAACATGTCTGATTTCCACATAAATGTTGATTTAGAAGGGGTGGCAATTTCATATAATTTATGCAAATTTCACCAAGTTTGGTTTTTTTTTTAAAAAAAAAAGTTACAGAAAGAACACTTTGGCATCAGCTTGAAAGGAATGTAAATGAATACATCCTTAATGCAGCCTTGCTTGCCAGCAAAGACAAGTCTCGAAGAGCTCTGTTTCCCACTGAACTCCTGGAGTGATAGCAACGCTGACACAAAATTTTGTAATTTTATGCGATTGCAAGGAACAAAGTCATCTCGTTCGGGATGTAATGACTCTGTGGCTGCATCTTCTATTTTTTACCTCCCAGTGAACACTGTGCCTTTATGTAAGAGTACACATAATGCATAGGAGAAATACACATTATGCAAACCACCCTAGAGATGTTAACGTCCAGTTAAGAGCATAAGCAGTTTGAGATAAGTCAGTGCATCGTTAGGATGAAGTGATGCCAATATTCTCTGTCGGGTAACGAAGGAGCCGTGTGTGTGCTCGTGCAGAAAAGATGAAATGCCAGCGTGTGCATGGGGAGAGGAGGCAGGACCAGGCGCCGGTGCCATGGAAACAAGGCAAGGCACGCGGTGTAGTAATATCTGAGCATCTCAGCCCTCACTTTCTGCTGGGATGTGCTGCTCACAACTTTGCAATGACCTCAGCCGGGAACCAGGCTGAATGCCAACCTTTCCCGTCACAGAAAAGATGATCCTCTGGCAGCAAGCATTTGTAACAGGAGTTAATGGTAGAGCTGTGCTCGTTAAAGAGGAGAGGTAAAATATGCGTGTAGAGGGTTGCTGCTAATTTATGATTATCCGCAATCTTCTATTGCCTTTCATCACCACCATCAAATATTGAAAAACACCTTAAATCAGCTATTGTTACTGGTGGGTAGTTATAGCTCATAGGCTCCTCCTGCAGCCCAGCTGTGCCCAGCTGTGCCCCAGCCCCGCAGCATCACGTATAGAATGATGAGGTTAATGGCTGGGTGGAGGCAGAGCACCGGGGGATGGTGAGGGGTTTGTCGCTGACACATTTTGGGGACAAGTCCTGCCTTTTTGCAGAGGAAATCGTGAATCAGCGCAGCCCTGAGCATCGCGGCCGGTGTGCCCCCTCTGCCCCAGTCTCATTCATGGCTGTGGGGAGGCAGAGATCTCCAGAAATGAAAAATTAAGTGAAAATTAAATTCCTTCACGTGCTGAGTTTTGAACCTTGCTACGCTTTTCTCCATACTCTGCTGCTGACAACTGCTAGCTAAATAGTAGCAATACATGCCCATTTAAAACCTGATTTATGGTAATTTTTAAAAATTAAAATAATTACGAATTAAATATCTTTATATACAGCATGTTCTTGGGCAATTTGTGGATATTAAAGCCTTTTTAATCAACAATTATTTTAAAAATGAAAATAATACTGTAATGTTTGAACAGTTGAATAATCGTCACTATTTTGTATACCTACTTTTTTCCTTTAGCCTCATATTTCATTATTCTTGAAGGACAGTTTTGAAGTATATTCTTTTATCTTTCTTTTGAAGAAATGTAAGTGTTTCTCTGAAGGAAGAGTTTAAATATGTACCGCCGGTGAACTGAGAGACCTTTGTGGCTAAAAGTACCCAGTCACATCACCAAAACCCTGCTGGGGTTTAGTTATAAGCTTCACACGGTGTGAGAGTACATTTAGATTTTATGTTAGACCCTTGAAAAAATGGGTTTATCGTGGGTCTTAGCAGATGTAGGAAGTGATCTGGAATTGATCCTCCCGAGATGTAATCCCCTGCTCTGGCACACCACCAACCCAGCGGGATTTTGGCCTCGGTTCACCCCATTTTCACGCTTTCGTCAGATGAGAGCTGAAGGAAGCAGTGGAAGTGAAACCAGATTGCCTGGAAAGGGATGCTTGTGCTTATCTCCAAATTCTCCAAAATCTATTTTTAAACTTTATTTTTTAAATTTAGATTGAAGCTATTTGCTAGAAAGAAGAGATATTTGAGGAATCTGTTGCAGACACTGAAGAAGGAAACGTTTTGCATATTCAGATTTTACGTCTGCATTGTATTTTATTTGGATAACCACCCATTACTTTTTGCTGTCCTAGAAAGTTTGCCTTGGTCCTGATTTCACAGTTTGGATTTTCATGTCTTTAATTCACACTGTGGACAAATTGATGTAAAAACCTATATATCTTAATCGCTTAAAGATAATCGAGATCAGGCTTATTAGGAGATATTTAGCACTAGTTGTCTCCTACAAAGTTCGGAGATCTTTTTTATTTGATAGATATTTCTATTAGTAAAAAAACGTTATGTTTGAGATGTAACTGTGCAGGACGTGAAGAACTAATTCACGCTGTCATAAAAGAATCACGTAAGTGAGATGGGGAGGGCTTATTTACCTGGCAGGTTACTTGGGAACAGCATCAACCACCAGTATCAGGTGATGAAGCCCTGTTCCTGCACAGGAAAAGCGATCCCGTGGCCCCTAATATTTGATCACAGAGAAGGGGATTTACCAGCTTCCTGTGGGGATTTTACAGCTGCTATAAATAGATGTCACAAATATTATTTTGCAGTCAATTTTGCCATTGTGCAGCATGGGCAAATTATCGGCTCTGCTGGCAAAGCTCACTGTTCTGGAAAGGTCAGAACAACAGAAATCGGGAATTTTGCTCTTAATTTAAAATAATACAAATACAAAAAATACTTTTAGAATGTAACATAATACTTGTAATACGCAATAAGTACACTACTATCTCCGAGACATAAATTTATACAAGCGCACTGAAAAAAGTAAGCGTATTTTGTAAGAACGTTATCTTTGGAGTACATAAAAACGTGCTCCAGGTTTATGGCAAAGACTTTGCAGGTGAAACTGCTCCTTCGTGCACTCTGCTGATTCCTGAGAGGCCCATGCTCTTTGTCCTGGGTGCGGGAGGTGGCAGCTCGTCCCCTTCCCAGTGTTGCCCGGGTCTCTGTCCACAGGGGGTTTGGACAGGAGGTTTTACTGCTCTCTAATTATTGCCTGGACTCACAAATAGAGAAAAATAGAGAAAAATTATTTCCCAGACTCTGCAGTGTGGAAAGCAATACCAACAAAAGTGATGCCAACCAGCACACAGAAGCCAACCGAAGTTCATAGCATCATTTGGTAGGAGAACACCTTTAAGACCATCGGGTCTAACCCCCATCGGGTCCACCACTAATCCATGTTTCTACGTTTTCCAGGTTCCTCCTGTTATCCCAACAGAAGACATTGACAGGGGCAGAATATCCTATGCTCAAATACAGTAAGAACAGGATACGATAGAACATAATCAGTCATTAAAGAGTATTTTAATGAGACTCCAGTAGAACCAAAATGTAATCCCAACATAAAGGGAGTGATAATAAGCCTGTATGGATGATGGTGTATTTATCCCCTAATACACTCAGTGTGTGTGTGACTGTGACTGAAGACTATGGGGGAAAAGGGGAGGAGAAAGCCCTGGGAGCTGTCAGAGCAGGTAATCCCATAACCGCGCTGCTGTGCTAATCCCACTCCATTTCCAAGCTGGAGAGGACCTCGGTGAAGGTTAAGATGTAAAATGACAGGAAAGGAAGAGGGTGTTTGTGCACATCAGTGGGAGAAGCAGGTAGGGCCTGGCTGGGGGTGGTTTCCTGATCCTTCAGCCCTGGAGCAGCATCTTCACAGCCACAATTTGGTGATGGGTGAGGGAACAGGGAGATGCCATGTGCTCAGCGTGGTGGCTCTCCAGCATGGCTGTGTCACCGCGGTGTTGCTGCTGCGGCTGAGATCACGTCCTAATCCCTGCCAAAGCAAAGCAGTAATGCTGTTGTTATCCCATCAGCTAGAATCATTCAGAGATCCGTAATTTTTCCACTTCCTTTTAACTTTGTCGTATAAGCATTAACAACTGTTTCAGAGTAGAAATCCCAGTGTTTGTTTAAGCAAAGGGGACAGGTTTAGAGATCCAGTCTTGTGGCCATTACTTGTGCAGACCCCTAGAAGCTATGACAAAAGCAGGTAGAAGGAAGAGTACACGAACAAAACCTGATTTTATCTAACATATTGATGGAAACGCTGGACTTTAACATATTTGCACTGTGGTGCTGCCTTGTTTTTGAAGGATGCCTTTTCCAGGCCAAGTAAGCACGTCCCTTTGGGCTTCCACACCTCACTGAACAAAAATTGGATGGAAAAGCCCTGCAGTCTGACCCTCTTTTTGCTAGGGTCCATTCATCTTTCTCCCAGAAGACAAAGCAAAACTTTCTTCATTTCTTCATGACAAGGGCAAGCACCCTGAGATGCTGGTGAGGACCAGCACAGCTTTTCCCTTTGAAAGCAGAGGGGAGCTCCCATCGCTCCAGCAGCACACGAATTTATCCTCTTGTAGGAAATAGTGGTCCAAGGGTTGCAGCAGTAGCTCAAGAGATCTGCAGTGGTGATCCTGGACTCTGGAAACCACAAAAATTGGTCAAACTGCCCTGCCTCACTCAGGTAGGTGAAGTATTTGACGATGGCATGGATATACATCAAGGGATGGGCAATAATTCACAACAAAATGCATAAAAACTAGATGAACTGTGCAATCCAGGCACAGCCAATGCATCTGGTATCTTATTCAGTAGTTCATTAAATATCTCCCCTAGAGCAGCGCTGCTATGTGTCCTCATATAGGCTTAAACATAAGATTAGATTAGATTGCAGCTCGCTGTTATTTTTTTAAGCAAAGAAAACTTAATTTCGTATTATTACAGCAAAATAATTGGTTTAATTAGTTAAACCTTTCCCACTGTACAAGGGAGGAAATTGCATGATTTTTCATTTCACACCATGCCATGTTGTTACAATAGTCTGAGTGCTGAGAAGAGGCTCCTCAGAGATTGTTCTTTTGATTTTAATGCAAAAATACTTTTTCATGTCACAAACTCTGCACCGAAGTGTAAGTCTCCATAGCAAGTAGTTGTGCTGGATCTGATTTACAATGCAGACTGCTCCTTATGTAAAACAAGGAAGATGATATAAATTGGAGGTAATAGGGTAGAATGTGGAATGAAAGAAGATTATATTTTGTATTTGGATGCTATTTAGCACCTCAAGCCTGTGAGACTAATGAGTTTGTTCGTGCCTCTTCTGCAAAATTATCATCTGACTTTTGACTGGGAGAGCTGCTACAATGATCACGCAATGAAAAGCACAGAGGTATTTGACCTTTAGGACCCCATAACATGTTGTAGTGTGGCTAACAAGAGGGCTAAAAAAATGTTCCTTTCTTCATCTGTAGGCCGGGAGAATTTGTCCTGAGATCTGAGACACTTGCTTGGGAGGCCTACAATAGCTTTCCTCCTTTTCCACTGTATAAATAGTATCTAAGATGAAAGTTCTTAAAATTATAGCCAGACGTACATTCTTCTTCAGGCTTTTTTTAAGGGGGATGAAGTTTAATATATAAACTTTTAGGTATCTCACAGTGACCCTGTTTTTCTTTTCTGTAGCTGAGTATCTCTCTGCGGTCACACCTCTTATTGCAGTGCTGCTTTGCACCCATATAGGGCTTATTGATAACTTTCCGGTTTTCAGTTCTATTATTTATGGAGAACAGTGTGTGCTGCTGTAAAACCAAACATAAAAACAATGGCAGTACGTGGCCCGGCTTCAGATGTTTTGCAAATAGGGAGGAGCTAAGAAAAGCCGGAAAAGATTTGAGGCCTCTTAATTTTTTGCCTTTGGATCCATCTGTCATAAAATCCTGTAGAAGATGATAGGATATTCTGCAAACTGGGAGGCAGAGCTGATGTGCTCCGTGGTGCTGCTGTTTGTGAGACCTCTGACATATCAGCAATAAATCCAGGTGCTGTGGTCATCCTGGCAGAAGGGAGGTTTTTACCAGCTCGTCTATTGTTTGTGGCAGTTGATGGATGCTGCTTTCGGGTCCGGGAAATGCAGAAAATTGAGTGGTCAGGTGCTGTGCTCGAGGAGACGAGTAACCAAAAATACTCATGTTTTGAGAGACGGATTCAATCCAAAGCAAAGTGAAATCACTGCTGGCGTGCACCTCCTGCCAAGCATGAGCTGAAACCAAAACAGGCAGAAACATCACCTAGAGGGTTTTTTTCCTACAGAGCCACTCTCTGATGAGTGTAAAACCACAGAAAACCCCTTTTTCTTGTGTTTAGCTGTTAATGAAATTTCTCGTGCCGGTCCTAAATGGATTGGAGGAGTTAAATACGGTTGAAGCCTTTTAGGAAAGGGTGGAAGGGCTGCGCATATTCCTTGAATTCTCTTCTGGTAATAGTAAGTTTAGATTGGATGATAAATAGTGATTCATTCTCCAAAAGAATTCATGCGGCCTTTCATTTTTCTTAATTCAACTTTTGGAATTTCCGTTTAATATATGAACTCCATGGTCTGATCTCTCTCCAATTCATACTTTATTGCCTAGCAAGTTTCATTAATTGCAACACCCTCAGCTGCTGTTTCTGTTTAGGTAACAGAGGACAATCCAGCATGATGAAAATTAATTTTTTCTGTTTCACGTGTTTTTGCTTCTGCTTTTTTGTTTCTTATTGCAGTTTCCAAATGAATTTTAGAAAACAGCTGTAATAATAGGG
>NW_010199664.1:21243-41312 GCF_000695765.1 Mesitornis unicolor
AGAGAGAAAAACTGAGGTAAACATTGATCTTTACAGTGTAATAATTTATGGTACCAACTTAATGAGTGGTGTGACATGAGCAGTTCACCATCCATTTGTCACGCGTTGATAGTTTGATACCTGAATTTTTAACACCACTGCTCGCTTTGACATAATAAAGGACCTGCCAACATTTCCATTAAAAACACAAGGTTTTAGAAGTTTCTGCTTTGGCTATTAATATCAGTATTTGTAATCTATGAGTTATTATGCAGAGCAGCAATCTATGAATGACTTATTCCAGCAACTATAAAAAAATAAGACTTTGACATTTCTGAACTTCAGGAGGACACCTTCTTCTTTCCAAAAGAAACAACTTACGAATACTTTTAATTACATCCGCCATAAAAAGTTTACAAACTAAGAGACAGTTCCTGAACTGAAATAAATCACTTTAATTCCACAGATGGCAAGAAGGAGACAGCAATTTACATTAAAAGGTTCTGATGAGAGTTGTCTTGAGCTGCAGTTTGCTGCCATAATAGCTCCAGGCTAATCACATCCACTTCCAGTAGCTATAGTGTGGTTATAGCCAGGGAAATTAATGCACAAAAATAGCATTTGAGCTTCCATGTTTGCTCTCAACAGCCCCATCTCAAGGACTCCCCAGTTCATTTGGGTTGGCTTAAAGGTCACACCCGAGTCTGGTGACTGCAAGTCTTTCGACTGGGCTGCAGATAATAATCTAGTCAAATTATTTCTGCTTTTCACATCACCTTCTTCTGATTTAAAAAGTGCTGTGAAGCAGAATAAAACCCCTGACATTCCCTTGCTGTCTGACTTCACCGTGCCGTCCACAAGAAGCCAAGCTTGTCAGCGGAAAAAATACATAAACATGGTTCAAATAGTTATGGTTGCTGTCCAGGTTCCCCAGACTTGCTTTTCCTGGAGAAATCCACCTCAAATAGGCTGCATGTTAATAATTTCAAACACACAGCTGGTTTAGGTACCAAGTTTTTAGAATGTTTTAACTTTTGCAGAATGTCATTAGGACGTAGTCCTGTGAGTTCTGTGCCTGGTGCCAAGCTCATTTAGTAGTTGTGGACGTCCCTATGGCCATGTTTTATGGCTTGGGGAAGCATGAGGAGGCAGGGGAGATGTTCTCACCAAACGCCTTCACAACAGCCTTCATCCACAGAGTTTGTTTCCATAGAAATACCTATAGGAGACAATATAATCATCATTTCCACAGACAGCCTACGGCACCCTCGTTGATGAGGTGCAAGGAAGGTCCCTCCCGGGACATCCAAGTCCGTTATTTGGCTCATCACACACCGGGCGCTTGAGTAAGGAAGAGCAGACACGGGTACAGAGTAGGCAGGGAGCTCACACACAGATGACATAAGTAGACATCTACACCAGTTTAGAGTGCAGCTTGTTCCTAAAACATTTTTTCAACTTCTCAGCCTGAAACCTGTGCCCTCACTTCCATTATTTCTGGAAAAAATATATAAAGATCTCTAATGGCTGGAGACTCTGAAGTGGCTTCACCTTACGGTTTTGCTGGCTTAAGGACCCATACAAAGAGAGACATGGAAAAAGGAAATTGTGGATAATGGGATGATAGTGAAAAATAAGTTAAGTGCTGCGCTAAACTCTTTATATCCGCAGTTTCTAAGGAATTGCATTGAAAAGGGTTTGTGATTATCTGTCTTATCTTAGGTTGTAGGGATTTAATGCACCGTTTATAAGTCATTAAACATTTTTGTTGTGACGTTTGATCTCTATGTTGATACTTTATGACTGTAGATCACTCAGAAACGGGAAAGGGAACTGTGAAATTTAAAAACAAATCATGGTTTGTTGGTTTTTCAGTAACTGAATCGTTTAAAAGCTCCATTTTTAGTAAGAAATAATGACTTGCTTTATTTAGAGACTATTTAAAATACTCCTGAGGTATCTATTGAGTATCTCAACATTACAGATAAGTCAGTAGCAGACTCAAAATTAGTTCTGCGCTGTTATATATTACAATATGTTCTATATTATGGTGTATGCTACACAGCCCTTGTACACTTGCACGTTAGATATGGAGGAAGAGATAGAGTCTGTTTTCAAAGCTGTTTCTAACATATGATCATTCTTACCCCCTGAAAACCTGCCAGGATTTGTCTGTGAAGAACAAAGTTGGTTTATTTGTGTTTATGGATGGTCTCTAATAGGCTGAAGATGGTAGTTTTTATGGCGTTTTTCTCTTTTGGTGTTGTAAACGAATTATTAATTAAGTGAGAGGTGGTTGTTCAGCTGAATTTTAAACTATTTAAACTGACCTAATTCCTGTCAAAAATAATTAGGATAAAATCTGCACTTCCCAAGTAAGTCCTTCAAGGTGGAAAAGTGGGCCCCAGAGTGCAGGTACTGGAGTTGCTTTGGGTCAGCAGCCCCACACTGGCAACTGCTCTCAAAATGTATTTGCTCTGTGATGCCAGAGCCATTAAGCTTCTCTCTTTATTAACTAAAAGACACACTTTTAGTCCTGTCAGTTAACTTAATGCACTCTCAAATTAACCAGTTCCTTCCCGAAATTAAGGGGAACCTTTCCTCTTCACCAAGCCTTTGCCTTAATGCATCGCTGCAAGCCAATGCTGCTGCTGGTTTTTTTCCAACAAACATAACTAGGAGCATTCGCTAAAACTTTCCCCAGAACAGCGTTTGGCAAACAGCTGCATCTTTGCTTCGCAAAACATTTTGTTTAAAGCTGAAATTAAGAAACTCATCTCCTGGTTTGAGCAGACCTATAGGGCTCATTCCAGCCAGCTGACTTTGTGAGGAATATGCGAGAGCTTATCTGCGTTTGCTGGTGGAGATCATCAGTTATGTTAAAAAAAAAATAAATTAAAAAACAGCGAGAAAAGCAACAGCAGTGCGGAGAACGGCCGGTCTATCGCTGTATGATGGCAAATACCAGCATGCCGGGCTCCTCTGTCTGCATTAACCACAAGCATTATGTAGTATTTTATCTACTTTGGCCTTGGACCTTGTTATTCAGAGTAATATACAAAAATAAAGGAGCATTTTGAGTGATTTTGGTAGAAATACATCAGACTGTCTAACAGTCTGGTGGCATCAATAATTCCCTATTAAGCCCTCTACATCCATTATGGTTTGTGCTTTTACTTTTTTTCTAAGTTAGTTTCCAGGCAACCAGTAAGAACTGAATTACATTAAGCTATTAATTCAGGACTGCACGCCAGCTCCAGGTTCTGCAGCTGATTTGTTCCTCTCGCATACAACTTTCCTCATAAAAAACCTTTTATTGGTTTAATCTTCAGTGGTACCCAGCCCACAGAGTTTATTTTAAAATGACAGTGCCTTCACTTGTTTTTCGGTTCTTGTTTGTTTTTTTAAATGCTTGCTGGAAGGCTTCATTTTTGATGTGTAATGAAGCAGAGGTCTGCAAGGATGGTTTGGAATTAGCCACTCTCTCTCTATCTCTCTCTCTTTATATATATATACATATATACACACACATATATACACACACACACACACAAATATACACTGCTATCTACCAGGGTGTTCTTCAACACCGTGTGATAGATTGGCTCATATGAAGATGTGAATTAAGATGGCTCTTGTGATAGATTTCCTCATGGGGTGCAAATTGGAAGATCGGTTAAGTAGAAAATCTAACTTGTGGGATCTCTCTTTATCCAGCGGAGGAATGTGCCGTCCTTCCTAAGCTGCTATCGCAGCCTCTCGAAAATTTGATTTAGAGACCTTGTGCACAGCCCTGCGATGCAAAATAGGAAGACATGGACAGCGCTGCTCCACTTCTGATCTCGTAGCCCTGAGAACTTGCTCTGGCCATTGACTGCATACTCTCCTCTAGCATTTTGTTGAAGAAAACTAGGAAATTGAGGGTTTTGTCTGTATATATAGCCTGGAAAAGCAAAATGTGGGAACTCCTTTCAGTGACAGAAAGCGTGGGAGGTGTCCCTGCTTATGGCAGGGGTTGGACTGAATGGTCTTTAAGGTCCCTTCCAACCCAAATCACGCTGTGATTCTATGATTTTTGTAATTTGAACACAAATAGGTAGATATCATGTCAAAGATTCCTTCCTTTCAAGGGAACACATGGATTAAGAGTGCAGTTTATTAATTAATACCTGTATGGAAAGTGCATGTACATCAATAATGCGAAATTAAAGCAGCAGCAGTAATGAGACACAACCACCCCTAGCATGACATGAAAATCTTTGCAGATATTAACAAGGAGTAATTCTGGCGTTATGCTCCACTGTTAAATGAATGCAGCATTGGCGAAGGGAACCAGACTGGCAACTGCTAATGAACTTCTCTGCTTGCTCTCTGAAGGCCAGAGAGGCTGAGCTCATCCGTTTTCCTCCCAGACTCTGCTGAAAGGAGGTACCTAGAAGCGGGGTAGAAATTTTGGGATGAAATCACAGTTGTGTCTAATCATTATGATCTATGAGTCCTGAAACCCAACCTGCATGCTGTACTAAGCTATCACATCCTTTACCTAGAAGGTCAGATGGGCCATGATCCTTTCCACAACCTGTGTTCACCAAGGCCGAACTCGGAGACTTCTGCCATCCAGGTATTTGTGCTGTCCTTGTATTGGTGTCAGTGAGTTGTGGAGGTCTGGGACACCTTGGAAGTTGTACTGGTGATTTTTGTTGAGGCTACAATTAGAATAATCAGTCTTGATTAAAAGGATTTGTCTTTATCCACTGCCAAAAGATAACAAAAAAATTATAATAATTGTAATACAATAAAGGACAGAAACCAAACCATTAGGACAGAAGCCATTTCAGATAAAGTTGCCATGGCTTTTATGAAATAGTTGACATAGGATGGAATTTTTTACTTTTTTTTTTTTAATAAACTACAGTTTTGAGCTGTTTCTTGGTTTTAGATATCTGTGCTATGAGTCTGCATCACAGAGATGACACATTCAGACCATGAAAGATAATCCTGTCCTCATAAAACTTTGCTTGAAAAACAAAATAATTAAAGGTCTGCTGTTTAGAAGCAGAGCACATAATATATGCTCTTCCCCGTTGTAAGAAGCCATAAGAACTTGTATAGCTAAAAAGCTTTTTTATGCCTCATCGGTTGCTCAGATCTCTGGGAACAATTATAATCAGCAGACTAAGTGTTTTTCTCCCTTTACATTTATCACTTGAATGAAGAGTGCGTTGCCATCCGGAGGGTCTGTGGTTCTCCCCACATACCCAAAAAAACCCGTGGTCAACACGTGGAGTCTAATCACGTCCTCCGTTGCTGGGACATACTTTATTAAACATTTTCATCACTTTCAACTGTGCGTTCATACCTCAACAGATTTATATCTGTAATTAGGGGAATTGTTATTTACCAGCAGAGATAAAGCTGGTAAAAAGACACCTTTCAGCAACATAATTCAAATGTCATGAGTTATTACCAGTTCCAGATTAATGGTACAGTTATTTATTTTGCTAAGGGTTAGGAACATGTCTCCTGTCAGAAACCTTTGGAAACTGTTCAGAAAAACTGGGCAACAACTACGTGTGATTGTAAAAAAATCAGATGTATATGAAAGAAAGTCATCCCTCTCCAAGATCTACGTGCAGTAATGGGATATTTTTGTTTAACACAGTCTCTAACAGATGGCGTTTCTAAATTTTGAGTATTAGGGCTGTTTTTGAAAGAGGTCTGATGTATTGCAGCTGAGATTTCACATTGAAGCCACAGCTAGGAGCTAATCAGGCTGCCCCTCCTGATGGCACCACAGCACCAGCTCCCAGCCTTGCGGCCACAACAGAGGTGGCTGTGCGGTGACATCCCTCGTGTTGGCAGCCACGGCCACCAAAAACACCACTTGCAGGGAGGGGACACCTGAGAGGTGTCGGAGCTTTAACAAATACTCATCATCTATCGTGTGTGCTCTGCAGAAGGTATCTTCACGTATCACAGCAGCTTCCCAGTCATTGTTATGTGGGACTGTTTTTCAGTTGGCCATGAAAGGTCTGTGCTCAACGCTGCCACCCTTATCAGCCAGTTTTCTAATCTCACAAAGAGAAACTCATTAATTTCAGAAACTCTGTTTCCCGTAAATCCAAGTTGCCCTGCAACTAAGCAACAGACAGTGGTGATGCCAACCAAGTCTAATCAACAGCCTTCTTGTTCTCTGGGGCTGAAACGACCAGGTTGTCACCAAACACCAGTACCACAAGTGCCATCACAGCATGGCCACTTTGCCAGATGTCATCCCCTTGATGTCTGTGCCTTGGCTGCTCCAGCCTGAAGACTTGGTCTTCTTGATGGCAAGAAATTCCCCTTGCTTTCCCTTAAGCTTATTCAGATCAAATTTATACTCATTTTTTGCAGTGGCAAGAGTGGTTGGTTTTGCTAAGCTGCCCAAACCCTTTGGTCTGCTTTTCTAAATAGTCACTCTCATCCTTTGAAAACAGCGGTAAGGCATTTTATTTATTTCATTCTTTTTTTCAGTACCAGAGGCGTGTTCCTAGTTGTTCAGTCATTTCATGAATATGAAACACACGTGGACTGCATTTTCATTGTTTAATCTATTTTCTCCCTCAGAAATACAACATGTGGGGCGTTTTGACACGGAAAAGCAAGAGATCTAGATTAAGGGTGACTATGCACATGTAATTCAAGAGAGGAGCTTTCGGGAAACATCAGCTAGGGGAAGTGAAAGAAGAGAAATTTGAACTCAATTGGATTTTAGTAACTTCAGATCGGGTTTGAATCATATTTACATGCTTCCCTATTTCTTGTATGTTTGCAAGTTTTATTGCTATAGTGCTAAGCGTCTTGGAGCTCTGTGAATTAGTGGCTGTGTTATTACTGAGCAGAAGATGAACTGCGTTAGCAAGAAATGAGATCGTTCCCCAGAGCCCTACACAGGAAAGCTGTAGAAAACCTGGAACTGAACCCAGGTCCCAGGAGACGCAGAATGGCCCCAAAAAATAGAGTGTTATGGGCCAGGAACTGCCAGCAGGAAGCTTGCCTCAAGTTTTAAAACTCAATTAGCATGAAGTATGCTGACGGAAATAGGTAGGTTTTAGGCAAAATGCTCCCTGCCTCTCCTGGAGACTCAGGAGTTTTGCAGCTTTCTCCTTTACTTCTTCCAGCGGTTGCTAAATGTGAGAATTTTGTGCAGTTTCAGATTGAGAATGAAAGTGAGAAATCATTTAACACCCAGAGCTCCAACAGGAACATCAGCAGGAGCTGGATTGATGGAAATGCCCAAAAATTGATGGTGGTTTTAGAGTGGCTGTTTTCCTTCTTGGCTGTTACCTTTCTGTGAATGCTTTTCTAAGTATGTATTTCAGAAGAAGGCAAAGACTTCTTGCAGGGTGAACCAAATAAGTAATTACGGTTCTTGGATGAGAACTGCACCTGTAAAATGAAAAATATGATGTGGCACAGTAAAAATAGGACCCTTGTCCTGGACTTGTTAGATGTGACAATAATAGTGTACTTTGGGGATTAATCATCAAACGATTTTGTCATGGCAATTTGATTCAAGTATTTTTTTGCTTATACAGAAGACCTAAATTATAGAGCCACTCACCATCAATGAAATAATTTTAAATAATGCAGCTGCTAAACTTGCCAGATTTGGCTGTTGGCTTCCCAGCATTTGACCTTTTGCTGGATAATACCTACATCTTCCCAGTCCTGTTTCCCCACCACAGCCACACTATCTGGAGGCCTCTCCTCTACAGAAAGTTTAATTCTAGGACTCGCTCCCAATAAAACCAGGACGCCCAGCAATGGCGTTGACTGGAGACTTGAGATCCTGCTCGTAGACCCAATGGGGAGGACCTGGGCACCAAAGGCAAAGGCAGAGGTGGAACAGGTCTGTTTCCTGCAAAGGTTGTACTAATGGCCCTTTGTTCTTTCTCCTGATTTTTACACTGTGTTCCTTAGATTTGAAATATACCATAACTGTACTGGTATAGAAATGGAAAGTGAACTCTGAAATATTTTGATCTGTAGAATTCGAGCTTAGTTTTAATAGGAATTAAGCAGGAGATGTTTCAAGTGATTTATGTTTGAAATGCCTTCATAGCTTTCGCTTCATAAAAACAGGGAGCGATATAAAATGATAGTAAAAATTCAGATTTTGGAAATGGACATTCTCTTTTCTGGCAATAAAAAGTAAAGGTAATTTGCTCCATTTCTAAGGCTGTTCATCGTTACTGTGATTTCAAATGATGTAGCTTTAATGCTCACCACATCTTAATCTTGCTGACTATAAAGCATTCCTTTGATGGTAAATTGATGATCTATGGGTTTGAATCAAAATTCATGTCTGGAATGAATGTCTTCGTTAAAAAGAAATAAAACCTCATGCAAACACACGTGGTTTCCTACAAACCTCGTCCGCTCTGTCACGGCCATGGGGAATGCTTTGCCCTTTGGAAATGCAGACAGCTGGGAGTTACCCCTGCTGAGCTGGGACTTCCTTATGTGATACCATGGAAACACCTAAGGGTAGACATAAAATTTAGGAGAAAATGCAAGAAGAAATACAGGAGTTTTTTGGGAGGTTTTTGGCTTTTTTCCTCCTCCTTGAGTGCTTTCATGGTTTTCCCTGCCTTTTACTTGTTCTCCTTTTCTTCAGAATTCTCATTTTTCCCTTTTGTTCCTCAAAGAGCATGAAAAGACAAGTGGATAAGGAATTTAATAACAAGAAAAGTTTGGTTTTTGCGAAGAACACCAATTTTCCTCCGTGTTTGTGGCAGAGCTAGAAACCGAGTCCATGCTGCGAGCCTCCAGCTCCTCAGCTGCCCCCCAATTCAATTAACAGCCTGACATTAACGCACATTCCAGCATGGCTCTTATAATTTCATTTTCTGTTTCTCCAAACTGAATTGCCTTTAATAAAAAGAGGAGGTATTCTTGTCTACTACTGCCGATCCTGAGCCACCATTCCTATGGTTTAAATTTTTTCAATTTGATTTAGCCAGAGTCGCACCCGAAGTTAATGGAGAAAGCAGAGTAGGAATATAAGAAATATTCTGAACTTAGAGATAATGCAGAGCACTATCAAGGTAGGTAATTAAAGAGAAAGAAGAAAGCTTCTGCTGTTTTAATTCAAAAATAAATGACAAGGAAACTAGTACTGCTGCATGAACATTTCATTTCCCAATAGTAAAAGCTTGTTTATATCTAGGTCAAGAGAAAAAAAGAAAAGTTGCTGAAATGAAGCAACACTTCAAAGTTTGTGGGGTACAGTGAGAAATACTGAACTGTCATTTGGTGCAAATGGTGTTTTCTTAATGGAATGGCAAGTTTGTGCTTGATTTTTTTGTTCTTAAATATTTACCAGAAAAATTAACCCCTGTGCTGTGGTCCCGTAAATATCAACATCACTTTTTCATCTTTCATTAGAAGGATTAATGCACATAAATATTTGCTGGATTGAACCCATGCCCCCCGGGTCAGAGAGGCAGAGAGCTGGGACAGGGATCTTGTCACTGACAGGGAGTGCTCATATCTGAACTCCGAGAGCACAAGCTCTACACGATGCATTTCTCATAGAAATAAATGGGAAAAAATTAATTACCTTTTCTATTGAAACACACCACATGTCTGAGCAAGAGATGTTCTTGCATTTAAGTAACTATTTTAACAGTAAATAATTAGACACTGCAGCAGAGTGTGGCTTCCCTTCCCACATGTATTGCATGCCCATCTGGTAAAAATTCCTTACTTAAAGAATTCAAAATCCCAAGTAAAATCTGCACCTACATTTGGGGTTTGAATTTGGTTGGTCTTTGAGCTGTAGATTCCCAAGTGTCATTCGTCCACGGACGTCGCATGTCAAAGGCCCAGCTTTTCGAAGAAATTCAGTGTTTCCCACCTGATGGTAAGCAGTGAGGGCAATGGGGAGGGGTATTCAAAAGCCCCTACGTGCCCTAATTCTCATGTTTTGCAATGGCTTTATGTGTTTTATTAGTCAGAAATCCCATATTTGTGCAGAAGCCCTCAAAAACCTCAACTCCAATTTTTCCCTTCTCAAAGCTGCCTTGTGAATGTAACAAACCCCTCATTGTTCTTGTGTGTTCTTCTGAATTTATTTCATGTCACATTCTTACAGAAAAAAAAATACAGCTTTTTTCACTTAGCACCCTTTGGGACAGCAACTGCAGATGAAGAGCAAGCAATCAACATGTCAGGATAAAATTAGATTGCCACAGAGTACATGGTTTGATCCAATATTTTTATCAGATTTGGTTTTCAGCTGTGCACATCACAATGAAATAAGACTTGCTGAAGTTGTTGCAGTTCCAAAAGCAGGCAATGCTTTTCATCCACATACAAGTTGGGAAAAGGAAAGGTATGAAATTAGATATTTCACACTATTACCTCAACATTTAATTATGTTTTTCAGTGGGGGTGTGGTTTAGAAGTGAGGAAAATGGATTTATTTTGGTTGGGTGGCGTGGGAGGTGGGCTCAGCAGCATCCCTGGATCCACCAGCATCCAGTCCAGAGCAAAGCCAGCCCAAAGCAACCCCAGAGCTGGTGCTGGATGCTTGGTACTGGGTCCTCAGCCTGGACCTTCCCTCTGCAGCCCTGGTCCTGCTCTCTCCGACAGGACCAGGGGCTGCCCAGCATCTCCAGTACAGATTGCAGACAAAACATCTGAGTTTTGACATCACTTTTTCAACAGAGTGCCCTAATAATTTCCAGAAGTAATAATACTTTCTTACATGTAGTAGTTAAAAAAATAGTGAAAATATTACAAATGTTTGATTTGGGTCAAAGTGTTTTGGTTGACCTGAAGCATTAAACAAGACTGAATTGCCAGCAAACTGGAAAAGGACATGAAGACATGACCCGTTCTGCCAATGCCATGTTAAAGAAAAGCCTCTTTCTAACTGTTTATACATCTTCCCCTAGGTTTCTGGTTAACAATAATTGTCTCGAAGGGAATCATCAGGACACCCAAGGTTTGGCCAGGACTCCTGCGAGGGCGTTGAGCCAGCACCTGAATTTAACCCCGGGACATCGCGATTTGTACTGAGACGAATCTTCAGCTACCGTAATGCCGTTCAGCTGCACCGGTAGTGGCCAAGTCATTGATTGGAACTAATTGAGGATAAAATCCGTTTTCTCCTAGGTGTAAAAATATCAATAGGCACACACAGTCTTTCTGTCCCACTCGTGGCCCTGTTAATCTCCTGTTTACAGGGTTTAACCTGGTTCTGCTTGTGCTCGGCTGTAGGATCTGTGTGATGAGGCTGCAAGGATGTCCGCTGTCCTCTCATTATTTAATTCTTCAGCCTTGCTCCCATGGCTCTGTCAATAGCCTTCAAATTAATGGCCCAATCTTTAAAATTAATGAGTTTCCATCAACTTCAGTGGAAGTGGATCAGCTTCGAGGCCGTCCGCCCACCCATCCTCATCAGTGCCTCATCTAAAAGTAGTTCACCTACTTCCACACGCAACGCCGGTCCTTGGAGCACATCGGCTGCAGCCACGGTCTGGGAGCTCGTTAAATCAGCCACACGTGTCCTGCTGCTCCGGACAGGGAGGCTTTAACAAAGACTTTTTGGTTTTGTTCTGCAGTAACTCTTGAGTTATTTTGGGTTCCTTTCTACACTCATTTAGCTCAAGCGGCTGGGCTAGAAAGCTCTTATTAGCCCAGGATTTCCTGAGAGAGGAAATTCAGTGCCTGCGTTTTCCAAATCCCCAAATGAGGCTTGACAAATCTTATTTCAATAATTACAGTAACAAAGCATCCCAAACAAAGAGATATTGTCAGGGCAGCTCATTGGTGACTGAGACTTTTTTCCCAGTATTTTTTTTTGTGGAAAATGCAGTGAGACTTGAAGGGGGAGCATTCAAACTCCCGGGCTGGCACCTGGGGTGCCTGGAGTACACTGTGACTTTTTTATAAAGTGCTTTCAAATGGCTGCCATGCACAATTGATAGGACCAGGAGAGGAAGAGGGGAAAAGCAGTGGGAAGATGGATAAAGGTAAAAATCTATAACATAAAACCACATCAACAGAGAAGAATCTGGTAACATTAGCTGGGGAGAGCAGATCGTCGATGTATTTTGCTGGAGTTTGCTGCTTGTTGTACACAGGGATAAAAATCTTGCATTGAACAGGCTTTCTACAAAATGAATGGGGAGAGACGCCAGGGGGATAAATAAAATAGATGAGGAAAAGATCGGCACTTTTATAAAGAGTGCGCAGCCATGAAGAGACCTTTAAAAAAGTTTAAAACTTAATTTACAAAGAGCTCTCCTGATTTCCGTCTCAAACTGTTCCAAAACAATATCATTACTCAACTCCTGCAACCACTGAAGTAGGAAGAATTACATAAGATCCTGGCTGTTTGCTTTATTTTCTGCTTAACTCCAATTCTCAATGATTCATTATCGAGATTTGTCAGGACCAATTAAGAAGGGTGCCAGCTGTGATGGTGTCTGGTAGCACGGCACCTCAGCGATTGCTGCTTGTGTAGAAGGAGCTAAGAGTAACCAGTGAGTAGTGGCTTGGCGTAACTGTGGTCTGCAGAGGTGAAGGTATTCTGCATCTCCTGTGGATACGCTGCTTCTTGATATGAAATTGAGTTTTCTGCAACTCTCTATTAAAACAGACAAACAAACAGCAGAATTTATTAAATTACTTGTATGATTTTTCTTCTCTGTGGCAAGCCACCTCTCTTTACTGAAATTAAAAAAATAATGAAAAAAAGGACACAGTTTTAAATTCAGGAAGATGCAAGTGTGGTTTGGACTTTGAGAATCTAATTCTAATGTGAGCTGACCGGTGGGCTCATAAACCTCTAGAAGTAGTTTACAAACAAAACCTTTCTGGCCCATGTTTTATACAGGCAAAGTCACCCATCATATAGTCTACGCACAGTTCTGTGCTTCCTAGTACCAAAAAAAGATTAAATTAATTAATTAATGGCAAAATATTAGAGACTCCTTTAGAGGGATGGAGCACGGTGTGGTCCAGCTGCTCTGCAGTGGCTCCATCCCAATACATCGGGTTTTGCCCTGGCTTCACCGCTCCACACAGCCCTTAAATAGGAGATTATAGCAAGCAAATCTTAAAAAAAAACCACAACAGAAATGCAAACTTGGCATCTAAAATCAGTGGTATTTTTATCTTAACCATGCTACGGCTGTTGACCTGTAGCCCTTCTGTAAACAGGGATAATAATATCACTTATCTCGCAAAAATAGATTACTTTTTTGAAACGCTCAGACACTGTAGTGATGATCAAGATAAAAAAACACCAGGAAGAATTCTGAATTGTGACTCAGTGTGCGGTGGGTGCACAGAGTCTTGGGGACGCACGCTGAAGGCTGCAGCTAAAGCACCGACTTGAATCACTGTTGATTAAATGAGTGCTGCCTGTTCTGTGAGCTGAATGAGGTAGGGGCTGGGCAGCAAATAAAGAGATGTTTGATTGTTTAATTAAAGGCTACGTCAGAACACGTACAGAACGGGCTGAGGAACCAGTCACGGTGCTGGCACTCTCAGTGGTGGATTCTGCATCCTTAATGGTGCTTTTTCAGTGGGCGCTGTGGCTGTTTCAGGGAAATACTCAAACAGAAGGATGAGAGGAGGAGGAGGATGCCAGCAACTTCAGTGCAAGAAAAATTCCTTTTCTTCTCATCATCGAGTAACAAGCGATAGGATGAGAGGAAATGGCCACAAGTTGCGCCAGGGGAGGATTAGATTTGATCTGAGGGACAATTTCCTTACTGCAAGAGTGGTCAAGCACTGGCAGGGGCTGCCCAGGGCAGTGGTGGAGTCCCCGTCCCTGGAGGGGTTCACAAAATGTGTGGATGTGGCACTTGGGGACATGGTTTAGTGCCCATGGTGGGGTTGGGTTGATGGTTGGACTGGATGGCCTTAGAGGACTTTCCCAACCTTAATAATTTGGTGATGCTGTGGTCACGGTTTGGCTGCCCTGGAGCATCTCAGCAGCTTCTTCTCAGGCCACCAGAGCACGGAGGTCATGGTCCCACCATAGCTGGGTCATGCCAAATGGGTTCTGTGTTGCGGTCCTCCACGGGGGTCCAAATGCCATGCCCTAATCAAGGGGGCTGGTACAAACGTTTATCAGTTAAAGGCATTTTTCAGAAATGCTCTTCTCAGACAGAGATGGTCTGGTTTTGGTCTGAATTATTTGGGGAAAAAAAAATCAGTCAAGCAGTTGTAAAGTATTATTTTACTTAAAATTTGGCAAAGCTGTAAAGAACAGAAATGGGGTTTTCGTGATTGGGAGGAAAAACCTTCTCAAGAGCCCCTTGAGTGACTCCATCAGCCTGGCCCGTGGCTTTACTGCCACTTTGTCCCTTTGGAAACTCCAGGCACTGCAGACAGGGAGGAGGGGACCTGCCTGTGCTGCCTGGACCAGTTCACTGGCTGACATTACAAAACTATTATTATTATTTCCAGAAAGCCGTCTTATTTAATTATCATGAATGTGCAACCCCTTCATTTGTAATTCAGCATTGGAGGAGATGTTCCAAGCATTAAGTGAATCAAAAGATTCTTAGCAAATCAGAAACCAAGAGAATAATAAGTGTTTGAAAAGAAAAAGTTATTTTTCTCTGTGGATTGCAGTGATTTTAATGATTTGGCTGAAGTGCCCATCTAATCGAGCTGCCTGTTTGAAATATTTGTGATCTCAAAGGGATGGTTTCAAAGTGTTTCCCACGTAATTGATTGATCCATTCCTCTCAAATGCTTTGATGGCTCTCAGAGCCAGGGCCAGGCCCTGATGGGGTATTGGGCAGTGTGTCTTAGTGGGGGCTGTGTGTTTTTACTGGGGGATGTGTGCTTTACATGGGCTGGTGGGAAAAATGCCTCAAGTTTCCCCCTGCACCGAAAGCAGAGGTTACAAAAGCAATGGGAGTTCCCAGTTAGAAAGTGGGAATTGCTCAGAACTGACCCAAAACTCCTTCTCAGGAGGACCAAGTGCTTCACCCCCCACCATCTTCTGCATGGGGACTCCTTGTTCTGAACATGCACTGCATGGATGGGGTCATTTAATAACATTTTGTTTTCCAAACTGCAGTAAGTTTGGTTTTAAAATTGAGCATACGCTCAATTGATTTCAATGTTGGTCATTCCTGAAACTGATGGAGGCCATTGTGGTATGAAAAACCAAAGGAATTCAAACAAAGATCCCAAGACTTGTTGAAAATATTTCCTCCTGGTCATCCTGCAGGGATATATGTTACATATATCTATACTTTGTAATATATCTGTATATTGGTCTGGTGGTATTTCACATAAATAACTTATATTGATGAAAATCACAGAATTCTCCATCTTTGCACTTGTAAAAACATAGTGGGCTTATTTTGTTCGAAAATAATATTATAAAAAACTATCTTTCCAAGTATGCTGAGCTCCTAATATGCAGGATATGATATATGATGGTGGAAGCTATGATAAAAATAAGAGCAGTGGCTGCTACTGCACGCTGGCACCTTGTTCTAGCTGCTCCGTTCGCAAGAAGCCTGCTCTTGTACCGTAGATAACTCCTGAAAGGTTTGTACCTTGGTGGTGAGGGCTTGGAGCTCTTGCAGGCTTGATGAGTTTGTCCCTGTGCCAAGCAAATCCTTCCTCCTCCATGGGAGAAGCTTTCCTGGGAAGAGACCCAAGGATGAGGGCGCTACGGGGACCCTCGCCCCACGTCAGCCACCGAGTCCCTCCCGTTGGTGGCATCTGCCAGCACCGCGGGGACCTGCGCTGGCGTGGCCGGGAAGGAAACCTTGGCGTCATGGACTTGGGCTACTGAGCTCATCCAACCATTCGGCTTCGGCAGGCGGCCAAGGGAGTCCCCCCTCCTCCTCCAGAGCCTTTTGCTTTTTTAAGCAGTCACAGTCTGTGCATTGGTGCCAGGACCTGGGAGGTGGCTGGAAATGGAAAATAACTGGGGATGTGTGAATCCATGGCTCTTCTCAAGCATCAGAGAGAGATATCTCTGTCCATCTTGTTGCTGAGGTTAGCTCTTAGACCTGCCCTGCTTTGGGTTTATATGGGCTCACACTAGCAAGTTGCAATAGGGAATTAGGCAATTATTCATCATAGACTTGGGAACAAGCCATAACATATTTTGTATTTACTAATATATATTGTAAATTATAATTTATTTAGCATTTAGAATATATTTTAATAAGGTATCACTTAATTTATAATAAAGTATGAATATAAAAATAACTTTTATGTTAGATAAAGTAAGATTTAGCAAGATTTCCAAGCTACTATATCCTTGAAGAAAATTTGCTGTCCCCTATCCTCCCTGGAAACCACAGTCATGTTGACACCTTTTCTTTGTAAATAGCAACAGCGAAGCTCTGAGTTAAGGATCAGAGTTTTTCACTGCCTTCTGCTCCAAAAAGTCACTATTTTCTGGATGCCAGATAAGCAGGAGCTCTGGCTGCTGTCCCAACGCCGACTTCACCCAACAAATTAATTGCTTGTACCGCGTCCATTACAGTTGTTCAAAATGACCTCCAGCCGTGCACGGCAGCACCCTGCTACATTACCAAAATCTGAAATAGAGTTTTATTTCTCCTTTCTGCTACTCCATTGCTCTTTGTTTTGCTTCTCCTGGTCTGTTGTAGCAGGAGTTTACGCTCACTCTGCCAGTTGCGCACGTAAAAGCAATGTTTAATTATACAGCATCTTTGAAAGTAGATGTGGGTAAGATCCTCCTGTGATGGAAACTGCGTAGCTCCCCTGAAGGATGCCAGCTATGATGCTGGATTCTGCCTGGCAAAGGCTTTGCTCATCCAGTCACAATTTGGCTGAATCCATGATCTTATCTGACAGACGAGTTAAGGAACATTTTTGAACACCCTTTTGGATGTGTTCAACCACTGTTTACTTCTAAACAAATTATCCTGCTAAGGAGATCCAGCTAGGGTTTTGGGGTTGATTTTTCTTTTCTATTGTTTTTATGAAATTTGATTTTATTTTGTGATTTTTTGGGGTTTTTTTTCTGTAAAGCAAACCTTCACTGGGGGATGTGGGAAGGGTGCCCATGGGAGGTAGGGGCATGCCCTTGTGCTGGGAATTTGACATAATCCAACAACTAACTGTGAAGCGAAATAAATACAAAACACCACATTGAAATTACTTTCCTACCATTCCCATTTGCTTCTGTTAATATTCCCATTAAATAAATGAAATGCTGCTTTATTGTAATAACATTGCTTTCTGAGAGCCATTTCAGATTAGGGCTACAACTTTAACGAGATTTATCACGTCGTAACTCAAAATTCTCACTGATGGCTTTAAAAGCGGGTGAGTTGGGTGTCGAGTGGACGTAATCTGATTTTTGCTTAGGAACCGCTTGTTGAACCCACTGAGTGGAGCTGTTCTGCTGGGCCGAAAGGGAGGCGAGCATTTTTTAAGATTCAGTGGGATAAGGCTCATGGTGGTGTTTAGTCAGTGGTGTCGCACCTCCAGGTATTCAGGAATCCAAACCAAACCAAAGTGCTCCTTCAAAGTAAAATCCAGTGGTGAGAGATGCCCATGTTAATACTGTACTTAGTTTCCTGTCTGAGAGGAACAGATCGACTGTAGGTAGCTGGCAGCATGTGGAGATCAGGTCTGATGAAGGGAGGTTCCTGGCTGGTTTAAGAGTTAAACTTTGACAGCAGGAAATTGAAAGCTGATAAACAGGGGCTTTTTTTCAGGCAATGTCCAATTTAACGGTGGCACTCGTTACCATGGGAGGCCACTGAAGCCAAGTACGCAGCAAGAGTGGAAGAGGGACTGGGCACTTTTATGGATATCAAGAGTATCCAGAGTCATGATTAACTATATCAATTTTTGTAATGTAATTAGAAAAATTTTTCATGCTTCAGAGCTTAAACCAATTTCTATATATGAGAGACCAGGAGGGGACTTATGGTGGGAACAGATTAAAGACATCTGCGTCCTGCAGAGCTCCTGCCTCTTCTTCTGACACATCTGCTGCTATTCCAACACAAGACTTTGAGTGGGCCCTGGGTCTGCCTCAATCCCCTGTGTCATTTTCTCTGTTCCCTTAGGGAATTTGGTGGGGAATATGTAGATTAATTTTTTTAGGTAAATCAGGGTGTGAGGAAAAGGAAGATGAAGCACACAGAAGATGGGTTTTCTGTAGTTTTGAGAGGATAAACATGTTGAATGTAACTGCAGATTTGCCCAAAGGAAAAAAAAATAAAAGAGAGGAAGCTTTCAAAATCATGAGGTAGCTTCCTGCAAAACAATGCAATTTATTAGAAAAGATTACTTATATTTGCATCCTTTCTGAGTCTCGAGGACTTAAGGCAAACTTGAGTCATGCTTGCAAACTCTTATCCACAGCCACTAGTCAGGTTTTTTAATGATAATAAATACAGCTAAGATTCACAAAGAGGGACTTGAAGTGGGGAAGAGGTAAATAAATGATGAAGCGCTTACACTGTTAATGCGCACATTCAGCTGTGAAAGGGGATGGAGCTGATGTGACCAAGGAATGCCTGAGAAGGAAATCTCAAGTTAGGATGTGCCTGGGCATCGAGGGAGGGTAAACGGGCACTGGTTGGGCTGCAGCTCCACAGGCAGAGGCTGGAAGAGGAGTGGTGACCTGACTCTGGGGCTGGGGGAGGCAGCAGCGAAGCATCACTGAACCCCCCCAGCGCACGCGTGCCCATCCCACACAGGAAATCTCCACTCTGAGGAGGAAGGTGGGGACAAATGCCAGGGCAGTGCGGCTGTGCTTGCAGCCGGAGATGAACAAAAATGAGAAAAAGCAAGGCCTGGGGGATGGCATAAGCTGCACCGTGGTACCCAAATTACATGAAATAATCTCTTATGATGTTTTCAGTCCATGGAAAAACTAACTTTTGGTCCCAAGCCCAAACCCTGTAATTTCTAGTGGAGAACTCCAGCTGCTTTTATTGTGGTTTATGCTCGTTATGTCCTGGCCCTTCTGCAAAATCCAACCTGCTGCATCTGCCCAGCTCTGCTGTGGCTCACCAAGGAACACGTACGAGCATCCTCGAGTTGTGGTGATATTTGAACAGCAGCAGTTGGGCAACCTTGGTGTAGTAACTTCTGCCACATACAAGTGGACACAGAGAATCAACATACAAGGGAAAGAAAAAAAAGCTGAAAAATACAGTAAAGACATTATTTAACAAAAATAGAAGTTTTAAGGTGTTTATATGCCTTAATAACTACTGGAAGATGTTGCTAACTCCTAGCCAGCTCCATTTCAGGCAAGACCTGAGCAGCAAAGCCACTCACTGGTGTCTGCCAGGTTACTCACGCTGCAACATTTCAGTGCTGTGACATAAAATGTGGCCAGGCTGATAAAACCCACCAGTTTTTACTGATTTTTTTACTGTTACAACAGTTAACAGTTGTGTTACTCTGACTCCACTGAAATACAATGTGTTGGGAATTAAGCAGTTGCTGTAGCTGTCTATCAGTTACACTTCAGAGCTGTAGCTGGATGGGGCAGCACCACATTGAGCAGTGCTGGTCCAGTCTGGGTTAAGGCTTAAACGATGAACAGCAGCTACCCTTGGTCTGGTGCTTACGATGGAGGAATTAAAGGTTGTCTCCAAAAAAATATACTTGGTCTGGTGGGAACCAGGTGTGTTTTGCATCACTCTTTAATTGGGAATGTGACAGGGCAGGGATTTGCCGGTCAGCAGGGAATAGCAACAGGTGTCATCCTCTCGGATAACAGTTTTGGGATGAAGCGAACAAAACCAGGATGTCCCGGCACCCCTGAGATCTCACTGTGTCAACATGGGTCTGGAAATCTTAAAACAGAACCAGATCACCTGCAGTACTCCGGTTTTGGGAGCATGGGGTTACATCCAAACTCCTCCTCCTCCTCCCCCCCGGCTCCATTGGTATCCACCGTCGCGGGGAGGAGGAGGAGGATCTCTCGACTGTGTCAAAATCTGGTTACTGCTTCTGCTGCCCTGGCTTTGCCGGATCGCTCCTGCCCTGGCGCGGCAGCTTCGGGGCCGGACTCTGCTGTGATCCCCCCCGGCCACCTCGGGCACTGCCGGGCC
>NW_010199665.1:0-6671 GCF_000695765.1 Mesitornis unicolor
CCAACTGCTGATATTCTGTGATTCTGTGATTCCCAAAGTCACTTGTTTTGATGGGAAATTGATTCCTAGATTCCCTTCCGCTCAGTCTGGTGAGTAGCACAAGGGAAAGGATCTTGTTGGCTGTGTCACGCTTGATCGCAGACAAAAAGCTGGGAAAAGCTACATGGGAAGAGTGGAGAGGAGGAACACTGCTGGAAATCCCAGCCTGAACTTTGCCCACTCTGCTTTTCAGCAAGTATTTTTTAGAGTACTAATTTGCTTTATTACTTGCTTGCAACTTTAGTGGTATAAAGATTTGTTTGAGTGGGAGTTGGTTTTTTCCCTCTGTATTGCTTAATTCTTTTTGCTCTTCCTGACACAGGGTCATCCAGTTACATTCCTGTTTTGTCATGCAAGGGGGAGAAACGTCTGGAGAACAGCAACCTTCCGGGTTTTTGTCCTTAAAGCAGGGCTGGATGGCAGCCAGCAGATCTGCATATAAAACAAGCAGAAACTGCTGCCACACCTCACGTATTAGAAGTTAACAGAGAAAAAAGTGCCCTGCAATGCTGGTCTCAAAAAACCACTTGTCTTGAAGACCATCCTGCTTTGCTCTAAAACAGTCCATTGCATGTGTGCAGAGGAAAAGTTAAAGGATACATAGGCAATTTGCACTGTAAGTGTAATGTACCTGCAGCTTGGGGAGATGGGTTGTTACACGTTCAGCTTGGCTCTGATCAGCAAGGAGAATTTTGGAAGTTCTCTTAAACGTATGGAAAGACTCATCTGTTTCACTACAGTGAGTCTAGGTCTCCCATAAGAGACTTTGTTTTTCCGCTTGTCTCATCATGCCTGGTTTTATTGAAGTACGATTCAAGCAAACTAAGTATTTAATTAAGTACATTACGTTAAATGTAACTATTAGAACATTCATGTAGCGCATTATAAAACCTTGGGGACGGGTTTCCAAATACAACTTGAGAGTATTCTTAAAATGTTTGTTTACAGAGAAAAGCTTAATACTTGTCTAATAACTCCTGTGATACAAGGAAGCAATATATAATGTGACTGTACAGATGAAAATTAGAATTAGCTGCTTACCAATATTGAACCTGATTCTCTGCTTTAGTGTCTTTCCTGAAATCAAGCTAATTATCTCCTTTTTTGGGGGAGCGTGGGGTGGTTGGAGTGGGGGGACAGAAGCATCTTTTCACTTTACTGAGGAGAGGATATATAGATAACCTCTAGAACTGTGACACACATGGGTGGCAGCGCATCCTGAAATCCTCGGATTATCCATGGGATCCAGTAATCTGCTCGCAAGGAACACACAGTCAGCATTTTCAGTCTTGTGATTTGGACATGCAATGATGGAGAGCACAAAAGGGGACTCATGGGGGTGATACAATACACAATAATTGTGATCTGTGAACAAAAGCACAAGTTGTGAGGCATGACCTTTCGGCAGGAGAACAGGTATGATTGATAAGAGATGGCTGTACAGATATCAAGCTCTGCAAGTAAAAAGCGTGTGGAGCAGCAGTAAAGCATGGCCTTTGCAGCCGTGCCTCCCCTGCCTGCTCTGCCAGGGCCTCGCTTCATGAAAGCATAATCTGAGACAGGGCTTGAGCCTCTGATCCTGGCGGAGGAAAGCACAGGGGTGGGGAGCGAGTCTTTTGCATCTGTGGAATTTCAGTGCAGTGCAGAACAGAGGCAGGTTCCTCCAGCCCAGAGTGGGATTTTCAGGAGTGAGAGTGCCCTGTCCTGGAGCAGCAGGGACTAGAGGGGAGAGCTGGGGCAAGGCTGACCGCAGCGACAGCAGCACATAGCCAGAGCCCTCCAGTGCTGCTGAACTCGCTTTCATCTTGACTATTTCTTCTCTTTTTCTCTGCCTGCCTGTGTGACCTCAATGGTGAGATCCTCTCTTCATTCAAGCAGGGCGGCCTGTGCTGCCATCAGAGGCTTTTATCAGCTGAAAGTACCAAACCACTCTCACAGCAGGTAACTTCTGCCTGTGGCATTTTGTGATTAGCAATATTAGGGTAAATCCTGGCAGGTAAAAATCCTGCAGCTGGGCTAATGGAAAAGCAGGGAGCAAGCAGGGCATCACCAGCACAGCTTTCTCCAGAGGCACAGCCTCTCCGTCAGTGCGGACACTGGGACAAACTAGGTTTCAGCTGCTGGTTGTTTGCTTTGAAGTCAAGTCAGTGGCGACTCAGTGAGCATTGCAATGTAGACATGGGCAACCAGCGTTTAGGAAAAATGTGGTAGGAAGTGGGTGTGCTCAACGGTTTGGTGTTTTGTTGTTGGTAACGTTTACTGGAGAAGGTGACTGGATATGATGTGTCCAGAGACTGATACTGCAATGAGCTGGAAGGTGCATTCATGAACAGTGGAAGAATAAATTAGTTTCATTTGTCATGAACGTTTTTAGGCAAAGGATGATGCTTAGAAAGAAACACTGGGGCTGGTTGTTGTGGATTGACTCAGCACAAAGATTTCTCTGAGGGAGAGCTACAGAACTTGCTGCCACTGGAGCAGGTAAAGGTGGAGGGCACACAGCACTTGGGGTGACAGCTGCCCAGGAGGGAAGACACTTTGCTACCTAATGATGCTCTGAAGTCAGCAGCTGCTTTTAGTCTTAATTCCTCTGGAAATGCTGACCAAAAAAAAAAGGCAACTACAAAGGGATGTGTTAAATCTTTTCTAAAAATGCATAAAAGTGAAATTGATTGAAGATCTAAGAATAAATCAGGCTCAGACACATTCGGGTTGCTACCTTAAATACGTAATTATTCACATTAAAAAGATTAAAATTTTGCAGAAGATTACATATTGCAGCTCTGTCTTGTTTCCCACCTTCACTTAAATTCTCATAGGACACAGAGAACAGGCTATCAGACCTGGTAGTTGTATCAACCACAACAAAACAGTGTCAAGGGAGATGCTTTGAGTATTTTTAACTAGATCACATTGGTGGGCATTTAGCTATAATTACTGTGTGCTACCTGCAATTATTTCATGTTCAGTGAATTGTGCTAGTGACCTCTGCAGACTAATGAAGCCAGGCTGCAATCAAGGGCTTAGTCTGTACATAAAAGTACAGCTGCTGGATTATCGGGTGCTCTTAATGCAAGGCTGCCACAAAAAGTCCTCTGAAATGTTAGTGGTTGCAGAGTACGCCAGCCAGCGTAATAATTGTTGATCACAAGTGAAGCAGATTAAATTTCTGCACCTGGTATTGACTGCTGCCTCGCAGCTCTTCAGTTTTACTTGGGGCTTTGAGTTTGGCTGGTAAATCCCTCTGCTGTTTGCAATTCCTAGAGGCGGGAGGGAGACTTCCGTATGCTGGGGTCATTAATCCTTGAGTCTGCTTTACCCTTGGTCCTGTGGGGTTTGTGTCGGTTCGACCTGTGGAGCATCCTGGAAGGCTGCTATTTTTTCTGACCATCTTTTAGCAGGAGGAGATAACGCTGTGGCGCTTCTGTAGTTCTGGCAAGTTTCTGCGTGGGTTTGACGTGGTTAATTGGGATTGCTCTCTGTTGAAGCTGATTAGAGGAGATGCCAAGTTCTAATTACCGAGCATAATACAGGTAAGTAATAAGTGAGCAGTGTACTCTTTGCTTCATGTCAGCTCAAACGTCTGCTTTAACTTTTTGATGTGAACCACTTGTCCTTAACTTTTCCAAAACTAAAGAATTAGAAGCACTAGCAGGCAACCTGGGGATGCTGCTAACAAAGACCGAGTAGAAGATGAGGAGGTGAAGACATACAGTTGTTCAATCCCATAGTAACTACGAGGTACTTGGTGAAGTGCAAACAAATCCCTTTTCAGTTGGATTTCCAAAAGTTAGTAGGGATTTTCATAGTTGTCATTATTTGAGAGGTTTATTGTTGTATTTCCCTGAGTGCAGCTCTGTAATCCTATCTAGGGATGAATTATAATTTAAGTTAAAGTACATTTTACCTCAGGCAGAACTGGATATGAGTAGTTATCAAAAGCTTTTTGTTGAAGCTAACTAGCAGTTCTTCAAGGAAAAGTGGAGTTTTGAATTCTTTCTCAATGCAATGTCAACTTTTGGAAGACTGGAGAAATGCTTAATGTTCTGTTGCAAAGTTTCTAACAGGAAAATTTCTGGTGTCTAGCCTGTATTGTCCTTGGCCAGCTCAATCTCTTTATGCTTCTCTTAACACTGGCTTTAATTAAATCACCTTTTCCCCCCCCTATTTCTGGTATTTGCCCTTCTTTCCCAATTCTTTGTACAGAACAGCCACTGCCTGTTGCAGCTCCATTTTCTGACTAGAAAATTGATCACTTCACGCAGTCTCATTTCTCGAGCGCTCTGGTAACATCAGCTCCAATGTGAGTTCATCTTCCTGATGACAGGCAGCCTGCCAACCCCTTAACTCTTAATCCAGGTGTGAGGTATTGTAAGGAAGAAGAGTTGTTTTACTGGTTTCCATCTAAAAAGCAGTAATATCTCTACGTGTATTGAGAATGGGCCTCTCTTACTACAGTTAAGTTTTACATCACTGGTGAATATGGATATGTTACTTGCCAGTCTCTTGGGGGTGATTTAGAGTTCTTCACTTTGCTTTTTACCTCCTTGGTCCCAGTAACCTCTTTTCGAACGCATAGCATGGCTGGCTGAGTGCAAATGTAAACTGCTTCGGTACATGAATTACATCAGTCCCTCTCTCTCTTTGTCTCTTGCTGCAATGACATTCAAAGGGGTATCTAACAAGTTAAAGTGCTCTCAGTTTCTTTAATTGCATGCCTTTGAAGAAGCTTCTTTCTGAATGTCACTTTTTCAGATATTTTATGTTGAAACAATGTTTTAATGGTTTTCCTTCTGTTTCTGGAAGCTTAACTGAAAGCAATTTGCAATCTGAGTATATTTATTTAGGTAATTTTCTGGTTAAAATGGATTTATTCTGTGCTTTCTCTTCCATCAGTCACCACAATGACTGTTTTCTGCTCTGGAAGACTTTTCTCCTATCCCTTATGTATTTTGCTCTAAGAAAGCAAGTGGCAAGTTAAGAGAACTAAAATGCAAGTGATGAAGGTTTTTTGGTTGGTTTTTGTTTGTTTGCTTGCTTGTTTGTTCTTAAATTAATTTTCAATATTTTAAAATTAAGCTATTGATGTCTATTTGCTGTCTTTATTTTATATATTGACAGATTTGACTGCTTTGCCTTTTCTTTTGTTTTTTGGTTGTTTTTTTTTTTAATCTACTTGTTCTTCAGTTGTTTGCAATAATGTGGAATTCAAGCCACTTGGGTTTCTCATGCTTCGTGACTAATGGCTTGGATGTTGGGAACCAAGCAATGGCCTGAGTGGTTCCTAGGAATCGTTTCCTGCAGCACGTAGCAATAGCTGTGTCTGCAAACTCCAGCAGTGTTTTTGAATTTTCAAAGATATCTGGGGGCACAGGGTGTCAGTGACGGGAATGACTTGGCTTGCAGTATCTTTATCCTTGGCCGTGGTACATGAAAAGTGTTGAGACTGAGTTTTCAGACCCATTAAAAAGATCAGCTAACCGTTTTCGATGTTTTTTTTTTTTACTCCACAACCAGTGGTTTGCTGGACAGTAAGTGAGAAGCAGTGGGAATGCAGCACTGCAGCACTGATTTTGCCAAGTGACATTTCAGTGAAGAATTACACTGGGGTCTTTGCATGCTCCAGTCCCTGTTGCAGAGTTTTTAAAGCCTCGGCACTCAGGAGCTCTCCTCACTGCTGCATCTCAAGGAGCTTCCCTGGCAACTGCTGATCATCAGAAGACAGTGGTCCCACAGACCTTTGTTATTCTTTATCCCAGCAGTTCAAATGAGGTTTGTTCTAGAGAAACATATTGGGGTGTTGGAAATCCTGACTTTATAGATTAGACCACACCTTGACTGATGCCAGCCACTGGAAGATTAATCAAATAAAGGGAAAATCCAGTCCCAAAAATTTATAAAGCGTCACAATCTGTCCTGCTATATTTAATCTCAGATAAAATCCCAAAAGTCTTTCTCTTCCCTTCTGATAGGGATCCCAGCTCTGATTTGCATGGCATACCCAGGACTGGGTAGGAGCTGTTATATTCTCCTCCCTGGGGTATGGATGGGAAGAAGGGCAAATAACGGCAATTCGGATCTCCTTCTGAAGGTGAAGTAGGGACACGTTTTAAAAAGTTTTCTCTCGGTATGATATCAGAGCAGTCTCTGTCGAAATGCTAACACCTCTCTGTCAGACCATCTCCTGTGCTTAGCTGAGCTATTCAGCCGATTGTTAAGCAAACGAAGGGCAAACTGCTCCCTCCCAGCTTTCCGGTAGAGCCACGGGGGATGCATGCAGGGCAAGTGCTGGGAGAGGAGCAGGGGACTCTCAACTGAGATTAGATACAATTGGAAATACTCAATTTGAGGGCACTGCCTTCCAGAGCCTTTGAAAAGAGAAACTGACGTGATGAGGCCAGGAGAATGCATCTCAGTAGTTGCTTGCTTGCTGTTCTCGGTCATAACCAGCTCGTTTCTACCATCCCAGCCTGCCTTCTCCCTTCACAGCCGCGTTTTCCATGTGCCTGAACTGCCTGACTCCCTTTTCGTGGTTCATGTCGGGAAGAAGTGAACAGTAGAAAACGGAATCAATTTTGGTTAGCCTTTAGAGGCATTTAGAGGCTGAACTTGCTGCCGGGTCAGCAGCCCCC
>NW_010199665.1:6702-7066 GCF_000695765.1 Mesitornis unicolor
TTATTCACAAGGCAAGCTAAGAAAGCCCTGCACTTTCCAGTTAGGCTGAGGTTGGGATTGGCATGCAGGTTGTGATTTTCCGTGGTCTCATAACGTGTTGATCACCTCTCTTAATGAGAGGTCTGCTTGGTGGGCTCTGCTGAGCCTTCAGATCCCTACTGCAGGTAGCAAATTTATCTCACTTGGAAAATACGCTACTGAAGGGACCATTGAAAGGACGGTGCACTTTCTTCTGTGAGGTGTTACATTAAATCCGTTTTTGCTGGAGGTGTTGACCGAACTGGGATGAGATCAGACAAGGAATTTTTTTGTGTTCCTGTTATTTGTGCATTTGATGGAGTAATCTGTTAGGTCTAGCTCCTTG
>NW_010199665.1:7125-13811 GCF_000695765.1 Mesitornis unicolor
TCTGAAAAGGAGCTACAAAATGGTCTCTGAAGCTCCTTGATTTTGAGGGGGTTTAGTGCTAATTTGTGGTTCCAAGAAAGCTGGAAAATAAGTTCACTCTCCAAGACTCCTCTCTGAGTTTTAGAAAGCAGGCATTCTTTATTACACGTGGGGAGTCCCCAGGATCATTCCTTGGGAGGACTCCAATTTCCCGTTACAAAGTGATTGTTCATATGCTACCTATTCATACATATTCAGGAGATATCTGGGAACTCATTTATATGAAGCAGGGATTCCTCCAAAAATCATTAGCATACAACCCCTTCCATCTGGGCATGTGCCCTACGACCCTCTGGTGGTCTTCGGGGGGTCGTGGGAGGAAGGCTCATGGTCTTCAGGATGCAGGCTTATTGTCTTCATCGCTGTAAACTTTTCACCTTTCTCCCAGAAGCAGATGTATTTCGTAACTTACTCTGCTGATTGGGCATTATCAGCACAATTTCTCTAGACATCTTTGGCCATACAAACACAAGATACCTGGGCATTCCTAGATAGGGTCAGTAGGACAGACAAAGGGGTTTCTGTTCAATGGGGGATACCATTGATCTTCACAGAATGTGCTCTGGCCTTCTGCTTATCTGTGGGATTGCTGAGCCTGCAACTGAGTTTCACAAAGGTCCTACAAGCAGCAAGTTTAACCCCTTTCTCATTTGATATTCAGACAGAATTCCTGGGTGGAATTGAATCTCCTGAGAAAGGTTCAGCAACAGTTTGAGGAGTAAAGAGTAAAACATTTGCTGTGTTCATGGCTGTAATTACCTTCCAAAAGGGGGGTAGCTTTGGGGAACTATATTTATTCCCGTGTGATGACTCCCAGGTGTAACTTATTTAGTGACCTGGAGGTCTTCACATGCTTGCTTGTGCCTCTCTTCATATCTGTGTCAGCTTTCAGGAACAGTTTTGAAGTGCCACCTGCAGAGCTGGTACAGCTGGAGTCCATCTAGAACTGCGTACTGGAATATTCTCTACTTCTTAGCAGTTCTCAACCCTTGCTTAAAATGAGAGACACATTCTTTTTCATAGTGGATCTGGCAAGCTTTTAGGACAGATTTATTTTCATTTGAATAATTTAGGGTTTTTTTTTCACAGCAATTAATGTCAGTATCAGCATCGTTCTGCTGCATGTCTAATGAAGCTACAGATGAAATTATGGCCTTGTGAGTGTCTGATTCCTGTTTTGCCTCCAAAAGGTCATGTCTCTGGAGTGGATGTTGTTTGTCAGGCAGTTACACACAGGAACACACAACCTTAATGAGGATGGCAGCTCAGCAAGAGACTGGGGATGTGCTTCGTGGGATTCCTTTCTTTTGGAGTCCCTTTCTTCCAGTGTCTTTCATCCTGCCTCACAAACAGGGATAAAGGTTTACAAGACAAAGGAGAATGATTTTGTACTTCAATGGTGCTGGCTTCTGTGAAGTGTAACTCACAGCATGTGGGCATACTTCATATCTGTTTAGGACTATTTAGAGTGCTGTTCCTTTTTATTTTCTTCAGGCCTGCAAAGAGTGGATGACGTAAAATGATGCTTTATTTTGCACTGCTGTGTATAGGCTGCCAGAACAAGAAGAACAGTTTAATTGAATTTTTAATTGGTTTATTCTCAAACATTACTTTTAAAGTTATTTTCAGTAAGGTATCTGGTTCAGAACTTACTAACTTGCATGTTCTGTTGTAATTGGGCTTTCCTGGTTATCACAGTTGTTCCAGTGGTGCCTCTGTCAGTGTATTTTCAGGAGGAAAACAGGAAGAAAACTTTTATGCTCCTTGAAGGACAACTTTTTCCTCTACCTTGCTATTATTTGCTTAATTAATTTTCTCCATGCAACAACTATGTAAACATTAAATTATTTCATAATGTTTAGCACCTAATTTTAGCTGCTATTCAGCCCTTACCACTGACTTCAGATGAGATTATACGCCTGCATGTTTCACGCATTTCCGTACCGAATTCTTACTGAGGTATTAATCCAGTATTATAAACCCCTTTTCTCAGTTGAATATGTATCGCACTAAACCCAAATGCCATATTCAAACTACTGGTTGAACTCACAGCTGAGTTGTACTCAAGGTTCAAGGTACTATAATGTTCTTCAAAATCCCAATGCAAAAGTGTTTGTGTGTGCAGATTGTTTCAATGTCTAAGTAAGTAGTCTCTAGTTACACTGTTTAACAAATACCACTGAACAGGAGGAGTGTGTTTTTGTTATAATTATCTCTGTTCAGTTTAATTTACTCTGAATTTTTCTAAAAACCTCTAACAACAGTAAATGTGAAGAACTTCACATGTATTGTGTATTTCTCGGTGCTAAGTATTTTCAGCCGAAGCTCTTGCTTCTGTCTGTTGAGTGAGAAAACAGAATTCAAGAAAACAAGCTGAGTTGTGCTATCCTCAGTCATTTGAATTCCTGCACCTTGAATCCTGAACGGCAGATCTTGACTGCCTTAATGCTCTTTTAGGATGAGGGTAATTTGAACAATGGGGTTTTTTTCTCTATCTCGGTCAGAAAAGACAACAGTTTGTTAATACCATGTAGTTAATGAAATAAATTGCATTAATGAGTAATGTTTCCACTGATAGGATTTCAAAATCAGAGACTTTATTTCAAGGCTAGTTTTTAGCTTTTCTATACTGCCATCTTGCTTTAGGACATGTCCTCTCCATCGCTGTGGAGAGCACCAGCTCTAACAAGCCCATACAGATGGAGTTCAGTTATCAAAAAAAAGTTATGAAAACAGTAGCTATTTATTTGAAAGCGGAAGGGAAAACCGGTAGTTTTACCATATGGATCCTGTTTTGCATGGCCTCGTTAACAGCATGATGTGAGTTTAACTTTTTTTTCTTTAAGTTGGTGTAGCCCAAGAAAACTTCACAGCAAGTGGAGGTCAAAAGTGCCATTGCATCGGGTTACTGAAAGCAGGGTGGTCGAGAGGGAGTGGAGCATCTCCCTTATGAGGAGTGGCTGAGGGAGCTGGGTCTCTTTAGCTTGGAGCAGAGGAGACTGAGGGGAGACCTCATTCATGGTTATAAATTTGTAAAGGGCAAGTGTCAGGAGAAAGGAGCCAGGCTCTGCTCTGTGACAGCCAATGACAGGACAAGGGGCAATGGGAGCAAGCTGGAGCATAGGAGGTTCAATCTGAATATGAGGAAAAACTTTTATTACTGTGAGGGTGACAGAGCCCTGTCAGAGAGGTTGTGGAGCCTCTTTTTGAGACATTCAAGACCTGCCTGGCCGTGTTCCTGTGTGACCTGGTCTGGTGATCCTGCTCTGGCAGGGGTTGGACTGGATGAGCTTTTGAGGTCCCTTCCGACTCCTGATATTCTGTGATTCTGTGAGAGTGGCTGTGGGAGGCACAGGTACCAGCATCCAACTAAACCAGATGACTGGACTGCTATTTTATTCCTGGGAGGCTATGCTACTTCCTACTCAGAGCAGGGTCAGCTGTGGGGTCAGACCAGCTTGCTCAGGGCTTTATCCAGTTACATCTTGGAAAGTCTCCAGGATTGGAGACTGCACAACCTCTCTGGGCAACCTGCTCCACTGCTGCACTGTCCTTAAAGGTAAAAAGATTTTCCTTATAGCCAGTCTGAACCTCTCCTGTTCCAACTGATGTCTGCTTTCATCCTCCCACCTAGCACTGTTGCTGGCTCCGTCTTCTCAAAGGGCTGCTGTCAGGTACCCCCAAATCTCCAGGTTCAACAACACCTGTTCCCTCAGCTTTGGCTCACAGGGCAGCTGTTTCATCCCTGACCATCTTGGTGGCCCTCTGCTGAATTTGCCTCCATTTACAGATGTATTTTCCATCTTGGGGGCCCAAAACCAGACTTAGTATGCCTGACTTGGTTTAATAAGCACCAAGTAGAGGCAGATAATCACTTTCTCTGATCTACTGGCTCTGCTTCTGTTAATACAGCCCAGGATACTCTTGGCCTTTGTTGCTCTGTGAGCAATATGAGCCTCCTCAGTACTGAGGACCTCTGTTCTAAGGCTTGCTTTCATTCAATACCAAATAAAAATTGATTAGAAGTATCAGCAGAAAGAGGTGAGTGACTTTATTCAGAAAACTTTGCTTCTTGTTTCATACATACAGAGTTTTAGCGATCTTTTGATAACATAGTTGATGCACTAAAAATCTGCAGAATGAAGCATGACACGCACAGAGAAGCTGACATTGATGGCAGCAGGGTTGTCTTTAACCTGATAAAACGGTTGCGGTAGTTGCGTGAGATTTTTCTTGTTATCTACTTGGGTTGTTTGTTTTTTATTTCCAAACATGATGTAGCTATCTACATTTCTAAAACAACATATGTCCAGAGCCACTCTGCCAATTCCTTACCATGTTTTATGAAAACACTCCTGGGAGGACTGAAGTAAAGAGATGCCAGTAGTGGGTACCACGCCTGTGACTCACACAGTGCTATCAAACTGCTCACAAACAGAAAGCTCAGCTTGCAAAACCCCTCTAACTGCTTTCATTGGCGAGAATACAGTGAAGCCCTTGGAAATAATTAACATATAATGTAAATCTAATTTTTTTCCTAGTATGCTTTATCTTGTACTGATGCATCAGCAGCAACCCATGCTTCTCCATAAGCAGCTTGATTTGTACTGAAACAGAGCTTCCTGGGCAATGAATTTTGAATTTTGAAAGTTGAAACACTGCTTATTTGAGAAACTGAAGTAAACTGAACCTCTCTGAACTTTATTCTGTTGGTTTTTTTTAAAAAAAAAAAAGAAAAGCAAGCTTTATTTTTTTGTCCTTTCACATTTTGTTTTCTGGATACTGGATTTCTTTAGATGAACATGGAAAGGGTGTTTAATAGTACCATGGAGAAAGGTTTGGGAACTGTGGGCTAAGGGCCTCAGGTCCAAACTCGTGCTGTTTAACCTGTAGTATTCAAACAACTCCTCTGAGATATCCTGTGGTGGTAAAAATGCTGCTTCTCATTTCTGAACTGTTTTTTTATTTTTTTAATGTGGTTTTTGTTTTGGTTTTGTTTTCCTTCTGTGGGCCATAAATTCCAGCTCAGTGAAATGGTGCAGAAACTTCTACCATAGGGAACATCTTTAAAGTTGGATATCTGCTTAGGGAGAGTGGGAGGAAAAGTGGCTGTGCCCATCCATCAACATTCCAAGCTGCTCCAGCAGGGGTGAAGTTGTCCCTATACCATCAAAGCTTTGTCCTCATCTGAATGGAAAAAAAAAACCCCAACCTTGTAGTGGGAAATGCCCTGAAAACAAGATCTGAGGACTGCTTTGTTCCACCTCAGTGTGTGATGGTGGCTCCTGTCCTCACTTCAAGCAAGGGGCCTGGGTCTGAGGGAAGCTCCAACTGCACCAAGCTGTCTGGCAGCTGCCTCTGTGGTGGGTGGGATTTGGCCAAGTGTTGCCTGGGAGTGAGTTGGATGTAACAGCTGTTACGTGTTGCCTGATTTATCCTTTGCTGGAAACCCTCTGCAGGGCGTTATGTACTCTTTTGAATAGCTCTGTGGGTGCTGTGTCTCCAAAAGATGTGTGTGACTTTCCTTGGCTGGGGTAAACATGAGTTGAAGCCAGGGAGTGTGCAAAGTGAATTTTGGTCCATTCTGGGGTGAGTAGACATGACTGTAGGTATAACTTACTCCCATGACTGTAGCTTTATACTGTGTACTATTTGTGACTGCCTTTTGTGTGACAGCATGTTTCCAGGCAAAGGAGTCGGCCCTGGGAATATTGCAGTAGTTGGAGTTGACCTTGTGCACAGAAATGCACAACTACACAATGATGTTTTTATAGTAAATCTTTCACTGTATCGGTAAGTACCTAACCAATACCCAGCAACACTTTCTGCTTAGACCAAAGCTTTCGACATTAAAGAGCTATCTGGATGGTCTGAGATTTATTCCAGTAGAGAGAAGAGGGCTGGGAGCAAGGAAAAGGCAGAGCTGTTTCAGTGGAGAAATGCCAGGGCTGCAAAGAGGCTTTTTTGGACCAGGCCAAGTGGAAAAGATGTCCTTGTGTCCAATTCCTGTAGCAGTGGATGGCACCATCTGCAGACAAAGGAGCCAGAGATGTTGCCAATGACTGATTTATTCCTGTTCTGTTGTTTGGCTCCATCACAGAATCACAGACCATTAGGGATTGGAAGGGCCCTCAAAAGCTCATCCAGTCCAATCCCCCTGCCGGAGCAGGAACACCCAGATGAGGTCACACAGGAAGGCGTCCTGGCGGGTTTTGAATGTCTGCAGAGAAGGAGACTCCACAACCTCTCTGGGCAGCCTGGGCCAGTGCTCTGTCACCCTCACTGAGAAGAAGTTTCTTCTCAAATTTAAGTGGAACCTCCTGTGTTCCAGTTTGTGTCCGTTACCCCTTGTCTTATCATTGTTTGTCCATGGACTCATCATTGACAATTTTGGAACTTACCTGGGACTGTTTCATTTTGTGTTATTTTTATCTCTCTGCAATGAAGCTTTTGAATAAATCTGTGTTTTATGATCAAGCCTGGTGCTGAACGCTGACATGGTCAAAGATGATCTTCCTTGCTACCAGCTGTGCTGGTTATGCTCGATGCTGTATGTGTAAAAGCTATCAGCATGCTTAAGTATATGAAAAATAATTATCTTGAGCGCTGTTGCTCACAGTTCAATTTCTTGAACAGTTATGCTGTGA
>NW_010199665.1:13842-25189 GCF_000695765.1 Mesitornis unicolor
AATGCCCCAGAGGCAGAGGTATTTACGGGGGTGAAATGCAGATCTCTACTGGACGACTTACCTGCTGGTCTTCAAGCAAGTGGAACTGCTGTTTTCTTTTAAACAGCCTGTTTGAAGCTGCATGCTTGCTCATGTGCTTGGTCAGTACCTTTGGAGCTTGAAACCTGCTCTCAAGGTGTTCTTGGTGTTTTTAAGTGGATGTGTCAGTGGCCTTGATAAGTGTCGAAGGGGTGATCCCTCTGAAGACCAGAGATACACATTTCAATGGCAAAAACTTTCCTGCTCTGCTTGGCTTAAGGAAACCTGTACCACACTGAACATGTTGGTGTCTGCTGTGTAACTTGTTCCTATCTGGGGGCTTGAACTGAGATTGCAGGAGACGGCTCTTGCCTTTCTTGTTGAATCCTACTTTGTTTTCAATACATCTGCTGTGTCTTCTCTGTTTCAACAGATGTAGGTGGAATCATACAAGGGAGTTTATTCTTGATTTGATTTTTTTTTTTCCTGGAATGAATTTACTGTTAATCCTTTATTGTTATATAAATGGTTTACTCAAACTTTTAAGAAGTAAACTGAGCATTATTGTAATACAGTGCCTCTCTGTTAACTTTCTTAGAACTAGTTTGGGTTTTACCCAGATAAAACTTTTTTTGTATGTAATTTTTCTTAGAGCTAGAAGATGCAAAAAACCTGCAATTGTTAAACAACTCGGTGAGCAATGGTAAAGCTCACATTAGAGAGATGGAACAAAAAATCACTTTGTGCTAGTCAAGAATCTCCAGAAGCTTTTCTGTGCGCTGAGTTTTGTTATCCGATACCTGTATCACGGATGACTTCCCCACATTGTGACCAATGCGTGCTCCAAAAGGGTATTATTGGGTTTCAGGTGTCCAGGTAATGAGCAGAGTTTGAATAGACAGGCAAACCAAACTGAAGGATAATAATACACAAGTACTGGCAAGCTGCCCAGATTTGCATTGGTAATCATGATTCTGTAAGTGAAAGGGGAACTGTGTGCTTAAAAGATCAGGGGGATTACCATCAAACCTGGGCTGGGAGAATGTCTCAAGTGCAACTGCAACAGTTATTTTGCTATGGAAAGTAAATCAACAAAGTTTTTGATAAGAAATTGGTAGACACTTGTAGGGTGCTGCCTGGGCCTTTTCCCACATTACTTAGCAATGTTGCCAGTGATAGAATTTTTGCTATCACTATTTCAGATTTTATTTCAAAGTCAGGAGGGAATGATATCTAATATTCATGTTGTTAGCACGAGTGGGTGCTGTTGATCTGGAAAATAATTTAAAATAGACTTGTGTTTGAACATGATTTTAGTGGTTTTTGTTGTGGGTTTTTTTTCCTTCAGTATCAAGCAGGCTTTTGCTTAATGCTTTGTCTTAAATATTATTATTTAAGGAGGAGCGGCTGAGGGAACTGGGCTTGTTTAGCCTGGAGAAGAGAAGGCTGAGGGGAGACCTCATCACCACCTACAACTGCCTCAAGGGAGCTTGTAGAGAGGTGGGTGCTGGTCTCTTCTCCCAGGTGATGGGGGATAGAACAAGGGGAAACGGCACCAAGCTGTGCCAAGGGAGGTTCAGGTTAGAGATAAGGAGGCAAGTTCTTTACTGAGAGGGTCGTCAGAAGCTGGAACAGGCTGCCCAGGGAGGTGGTGGAGTCACCAGCCCTGGATGTGTTTAAAGAGCGGGTAGATGAGGTACTTAAGGATATGGTTTAGGGGGTAGACAGGAGCGGTTGGACGTGATGATCTCAGAGGGCTTTTCCAACCGAGTGATTCTGTGATTCTGTGATTATTCTGAAAGGGCCTTCCCTGAATGGAGACATGAGATTTGAGTCTGAGACAGATGCAGACAATGATAGCAAGATAATAAAGATAATGATTAAGTTTGATTAGACTTGATGTTTTACTCCTTAGCAGTTTGGTGCTCTGCAGGAACAAATGGTAAAACTGGCAGCAGCATGGTGTGCCTACAGCAGAGAGTTGAGACAGCAAACTATTCACAAGAGTTATTACTGAATACTGATGGTCTTTTCCCATACAAAAAAAAAGTTTGCAATGGTTTCTGCACCTGCAAGGAGTATCCTAGCAACATCTCTGAGGAAACTGTATGCCAGGACTTTTTTCTGAGTGCTTTTTTGTTGAACGTAGCAGCAGTTGTAAAAAAAAAAAAGGTCAAGAGCAATTGAAGCTCTTAAAAGCACCGTTGCTTAATTCATTTACTCAGAGAAATGTTTGTCTTGTGGTTCTCTGCCCAAAAGATAAATATCAGATTACAGAGTCATCCAACAGACTATCCAATTGGAGTTTAGTTAAATGTGAGTATCATTTAATCTAAGATGTTGTTTCTTACTTGTGGAACGGTTACTGTTAGCATTTAATTCTAGATTTTGCCTTTTGAAGTAACCAGGAGTCCCTGTTGCCTTCTGCCTGCTCTGGCAGCTGACGATACCCAGGGTCTTTCTGTGCAGCACAGACAGGGAAGCACAGAACACCACCAGGCAGTGGGAACAGACCATCGGTCTAATTAAAATAAAAGAAGAAAGCTTTTTTTTTTTGTCTGGGAAGGTGTACGCAGTCGTCGTCTCATTGTTTTCACAGACCTCAGGTGAGTGCCTGCTTCATGCTTTTGTCATCAGCTTTCAGGGAAAATATTTCTCTTATGTTTTTCTGCACCATTTACTGGTACTGTGTCAGAAGTACTTGCCGGACTAGCTCTCACTGGCCATGCCATCTTGAGAAGGGGGGAGGGCAGTGTTTATCTGTGTGTTCTGTGGACCCTCTCCATAGAGCTGAGGTGAAGGACTAAGACTCTTTTCAGTCCCCTTGGCTGGGGCTGCAAAGTTACTGGGGCAGCTGGGCTCTGAGCTTCTGCTTTCATCGTGCAGAACAGGGACGATCTTTCATCAGGAAACATGGTGATGTAGCCTAAAAAATGCATACAGTTGTAAAAAGATTTTGCCCTCTGCCCAGTCTAGTAGCTAAGCTGTAGTTGTAGAGCGCAGTCTAAAAAGGGAATTTTTAACATTTCTATTCCAATTTGTGTACTAGACAAGGGACAAAGCCTGTTGCTAGTCTTTCTCACCCCCTGCATTCTGACCCTGTGAAAATATTCGGTACTTGATAAAGGTCAACATCCTTAGGTACTTAAAAAAATACAGATTCTACATGGTTTCATATGTAGAGCCATCTAAGAAGTCAGCAGTTGTCAGACATAATTCTACTCTGCCCTGGTGAGACCGCATCTGGAATATTGCGTCCAGTTCTGGGCCCCTCAGTTCAAGGACAGGGAACTGCTGGAGAGAGTCCAGCGTAGGGCTACAAAGATGATGGAGGGAGTGGAGCATCTCCCTTATGAGGAGCGGCTGAGGGAGCTGGGGCTCTTTAGTTTGCAGAAGAGGAGACTGAGGGGAGACCTCATTCATGTTTAGAAATATTTAAAGGGTGAGTGTCACGAGGATGGAGCCAGGCTCTTCTCGGTGACAAACAATGATAAGACAAGGGGTAATGGACACAAGCTGGAACACAGGAGGTTCCACTTCAATTTGAGAAGAAACTTCTTCTCAGTGAGGGTGACAGAGCACTGGCCCAGGCTGCCCAGAGAGGTTGTGGAGTCTCCTTCTCTGCAGACATTCAAAACCCGCCTGGACGCCTTCCTGTGTGACCTCATCTGGGTGTTCCTGCTCCGGCAGGGGGATTGGACTGGATGAGCTTTTGAGGGCCCTTCCAATCCCTAATGTTCTGTGATTCTGTGATTCTGTGATAATTCTCTCTCTCAGCTCCGCATTTATTAAGCTAAATGATGGTTTAAGCTGGAATTTAATGCCAAACTAATGTGCTTAAGGTAACCTTCTATTTCCTTTATTACAAAGGCATTTGAAAAATACTAGACCCATTTCCCTTCTTTGAGAAATATTTCCGAGTAACTTGCCAAAGAAAATTAGCTGAGGATAAGGTGCTTGTCCTGTGGCAACAGAAGAGATTTTCAGTGAAACTATGACAGCTAATAGAAAAAAATCAAACACTATTCCAATCAAACAATCCTTTTTTTTCCCCCCACTCCCTCTGGACGTCAGGTGACGTGACCCCTGTTCTCATGAATCCTCTCTCGCTGTCACACATCATTTCTCTGTCAGAAAGAATATGCCGTACCGTATCAGATATGAACGCAGATCACGTGATGGTCACGCAAGAAACTTTAATGGAGCAGCTAGTGAAAAATTATCCAGGTAACGTGTTCATTTCTCCCTCCTTTTAAAACTGGCTGTATCATCAAGCTTGAATTTCTGATATTGAGCAAGTGATCACTGAATATTTACAAGTAAACCTGGCAACATGAAAGAATATAAATTAACAGGCAACTGGTAGAATACACGAACGTGCATACTATCCTCATCAATCTGTGAGTGTCACTATGTTTTGAATGTAAGATTTTTTACAGGCTTTAATAAATCTTCTTTGAGAATAAGAGAGGGAACTGAGTGCAGTAGCATGTTGAGTGTATGCCCTTTCTAGGGGGTGGGAAAGCATTGATATTTAGGCGTCGGATTTGGAACAGCATAAATTAGACTGTGTGTCAGATGTCAAAAACTTTGAGTCCTCCATTAAGAGACAGGAACATAGCTGACTTTGATGGCAAAGGGACTGGGTAGAAGTGTTTATCATCATCTGGTCTGCTACATCTGGTGTTTGCTATCAAAAAATACAGCTGACCTCAAATGCAGATTTGTTGGTCAAATTTCAGCTCCTTTCTTCCTGAAAGCAAATTATTTACTTACACTCAATGAGCTGTATTCCTTCTCTCCCGATGGAGTAGCAGTCATTTCCCTTAAATGCTGTTTTCTTTTGAATCTGAAAAATGTTTGATTTCCCTTAGATCTGCAATATTGCAGTGTGTGCGTGTGCGTGTGCGTGTGCGTGTGCGTGTGTGTGTGTGTGTGTGTGTGTGTGTGCCCTTGTGCACCATGAGACTTTGTAAAGGGTCATTATGGCCCTCTGCAGGAGGTTGCTTGGTTTGATACTGAGCTTCCTCTTTTGAGAGTTCATAATATCATAGCTGTGCAAGTGTTACAGCTTGATGTGGTAGGCATTTTCTCTACTGGGAAAATTTTTAATGCAGTCCCATAAACTGACCCAGCACCTTGCCAAGAATGTGGTGTAGTCCATATGTACTCTGAGACAACTGAGACAAGGTAGCATTTGGAGGTCAGCCAGAAGTAGCACTCCCAGAAGTTTGTAGGAGGGTATACTCTTGCTATGTTTTAATTCCTGTGGGCAGGAGATCAGCAGAAGCCTGGGGCAGTAGATCAGATGTCACTAGACTAATGACTGCGACTGTGACACCTGAGGGAAACTAGCAGCTGAGACCAGTCTCAGTGAGGCAAACTCAGGTAGCAATTGTTATCTGACAGAATTATACCAGAAGCTTCAGAGAGAGTGATAAAAGCTGCCATTAAATAACCTGCCAAGAGGGAAATGCTTTGAACAACACATTGTTTGTCTTGTACCTGGCAGAAGGCCTCTCATGAATATCATATCCTGAGAGATACAAAGAAAACATCCTTGCTTATTCAAACGAGAACATCTAAGCTCCATCACAGCAGTGCTGCAGTGACAAGAAGAAACACAGCTGGCCTTCACCTTCTTCCTCAGGGGTTGACCTTGCCTCATCAGTGAGGAATGGCCTTGGCAGAGATAAAAAAGGGTTTTGACCGATCTGTAAGATACCGATGAGATTGCACGTACCAGAGCTTTCGACTGGATCGTGTTTCTGTGCTGCCCTCAGCTGGGCAGCTCAGGAGGGCTCTCATTAACTGCAGTCTGTGATAAGTCCAGCATCTGGGGCTGCCCTCCACATGTGGACACTGCTGCAGAGTGAGGCTGTCCCTGTTGTGCAGGGAGCTCAGGGTGTGCATGGGGCACAGCTGGATGCAAGTACAACTGCTGGCTCTAAAAGCTCAGCAGAGAGGTGATGTATTAAAAAAACCCAAATCCCGTCTTTTATCTGGTGATACTGGACATTTTCATGCTGAAATTGAGTATGTCCTACTCAAGCTGCAGTTGCCAGGTCAGCTTCAGACTTATTTAAGAATCTTATGAATTAAATACACTGGGTATTTTGTGTTCAGTTGCTTCAAGATCTGTTATATGTAAGTTATTTTTTTGGCTAGCTCCTATTTTATTTGAAAACGTATTTCTGATTTGAAATACCTGTATCTCTGTTGTAGGCATTGCAGTTCCCTCCCATGATATCTTATACAATATGCTTGGTGCGCTAATTAAAGAAAGGAAAATCTATCATACGGGAGAAGGATACTTCATTGTGACTCCCAGCACATACTTTGTCACAGATCGTGCCACAGAAGAGAAGAGAAGGGTCCCACTGGAGGACAGTTATTGCTCTTCATCCCCTTCCATCGCTCTCCTTGTAAGCATTGAGCACTGTGCAGACCTAGTGAAAGAAAACATTCCTACAGTATCCTGTTACAGATCCTGCCATTGTTTCCCTGTCCAGAATATGCTTTGTGAACAAAGACATGGGCAGCTAATGAAGCATGAACATAATGGAGGAGGTAAGAATGAATTGAAGGCTTCAATTCAAACTCGAGGGATGTCCACATCCGCTGAAAACCATTCCTGGGACACCACCAAATCCCTGACGTCTGTGAAAGAGAAACTGAAAAGCAAGAGGTTTGGTCTTGGCTTTTTCTGGAGAACTGCTTTTAAAAATGAAAAATGTAAGAAGCAGTACTCCACTTTTTCAGCCCAGTTTCCTCCCAAGGAGTGGCCAGTCAGGGATGAAGATGACTTAGATAATATTCCACGTGACATTGAACACGAAATTATCAAGCGCATTAACCCCACTCTTACAGTTGACAATTTGATGAAGCACACAAAATTAATGCAAAAGTTTGAGGAGCAGAAAAAATGTGTCAGCAAGGGAACCTCGGCTGAAGTGTCAACAGTCAGGCAAAACCATCCTTCAAAGGACTGTGTTCAAAAGACACAAAGTAAAACAGCAAAACACACCAGGAAAAACAAACCAAGCAAAGAGAAGCAGATTAGCAGAAGTGACAGGAAATGTCCCATACAGGATCTAACATTGCAAAAGAAGAAGCTGGAAGAGAACCTTTCACTGCCTACCAGAAACCAGGAGCCATCTGATGTAGCAGTGGAATCCCAGGTCGTATATAAAAAGCAAATTAAGAACCCTTTCCAGGATCTGCCATGGAGACGCAACTTTTATGCGAAAGGGTACAAAGGCGCTATTAACAGTCAGCTGAAGTCCAGGACTCGAAATCAAGCAAGGGCTTTACAAAGGCCACAGTCCCTGGACTTCTCAAACACTTATGAATATGAAACTGAACAGGTGGCTACTGAAATGCAGGCTGACAAAGCTAAGCAAAATGAACTGCACCATGTTAATAGGTCTTCTCTTCAAATAAAGAAAGGTAGTTTAAGTGAAAATTTTAGTCATCTACACGGCAGCAACTTGCAAATAGATAACAAATACAAATACTTTCTGGAGAGCAATATTTCTGAAGAAAACATCTACAGAAGAACACTAAAAATAAATCCTGGGGATACTCAAAAATCCCCTCACGCCTACACTAGCGACAGTGGGGTGTGCAAAGAAGATGCAACATTTTCATTAAGTCTGAAAGATGAGTATCGCAGGTGCAAAACTGACACTGTGTGTGAGTTATTAGATCAAACAGGAAACGTATTTCAAAATGTCCATCTTTCAAATTATACAGCCGACGTCAACCCGGTAAAATTTGGTGTGAAATACAGACAAAAGACTGTTAGAAAGAGTGAACTTACATTTAAAGATGACTGTGCCAGCCACCCTGGATCAGTGAAGCTGGAAAGTGAAGGATTTACTGAGAACTGCCATCTTCTGTACCAAAAAGCACATCTTGGTGACACCTGTACCCCATTACATCTGGATGATGGTTTTGAAGGCAATGAACCTGGCCATGCTTTTTCAGATACAAGAGACTGGAGTAAGGCTGTGCAAAAGCTGGGGACAGCTATGTCCCTAAAAATCTGTAAGGTTAATACTTATCCTGCCCAGTACAACACAACTGTAAATAAACGTGACTCTGGAGAGCATAGATATAAGGAAAGTATTGCAGAATTAATAGATGACTCAAGAGAACATCCAAAACCAGATTCCACAAGAGAAGATTGTTTGTGCAGTCAGGTCCTTCTGATAGGTCACAGAAAGGAAGAAGAAACTGGCCTTACTGAATGCGCAAAGGCTTCAGCTGTAGCAGATTGCTGTCACACCAAGGAGGCTGACTCAGGTGCTGACACTTTGCAGAACTCCAGCTATGAGACAGGTGAAGTAGTGGCGTGCTGTGCTTTAGGCTCACAGACCAAAGAAAGAAGAAATCCTCCGGCAAAAAAGGATCCGTTTTTTAAGAATGCGTGTACTGTGATACCAAGACAGAAACACTCAGAAGGGACAGAAAACCACAGCGTTACAGGAGACAGTGGAATTGATTGTGGAATCAATCAAAACAACCAAATGGATTGATTGTTCTATTGACAGTGGAAATGACTCTCCAAGGTAAGAAAACACATATAACTACATTAGATGGTTTATCTTCACAGAATCACAGAATCGCTCGGTTGGAAAAGACCTCTGAGATCATCATGTCCAACCGCTCCTGTCTACCCCCTAAACCATATCCTTAAGTACCTCGTCTACCTGCTCTTTAAACACATCCAGGGATGGTGACTCCACCACCTCCCTGGGCAGCCTGTTCCAGCTTCTGACGACCCTCTCAGTAAAGAACTTCCTCCTTATCTCTAACCTGAACCTCCCTTGGCACAGCTTGGTGCCGTTTCCCCTTGTTCTATCCCCCATCACCTGGGAGAAGAGACCAGCACCCACCTCTTTACAAACCTCCCTTTTAACAATCAGATTTAGGCAGAAATGCTGCTGTAAATTATACTCGCCACCATCCCACCCACTCCCAACAACAACAAAGTTCTTACTATCTTTAAAACTTCAGTGTTGTGTCCTGGAAATACTCAAACTGTATAGTTTTACCATGTCTTTTTACATGAACATTCCCTCTAAAGCAGCTATACAAATGCTGCTGTTTATATTTTGCATTTGTTTTCGTGAGGCAAGAAAGTAGTATGAGCTCTGTCCTGCAGATGGAGACAGCCAAGTGCAGAAACATTAAGAAATACAGTGATTGATAAACTCCTGTTAACAGGCAGGTTCAGCTTGCATTGATCTCGCCGTATTACGGATATTGGCATAGTTTCCCCAGCTGTAGATTAAGAATAAAAAGTGCTTTATAGAGGTGTTCAATCAAAATTTAAAGTGCAAAAGACCACCTGACGTGCTCACAATAGGCAGAAGAATATGTGCATCGCTTGAGCTAGAAGCTTCTGCTTCCTTTCATAGGGTACATTTTGCCTGTAACTGTACTTGAAAAATCTCTTAATGGAAAACAAATGGGTATCAAACAATTTTTTACACAGCTGCATGTGGAGAAGACCTACAAAACTGTTAACTAAATTGGCAAGAACATACGTTAAAATGCTGTGAGGGAAAAATAATATCCATTTTTTTAATAGCATCATATATCCTTAAGATACTAAATGACTGGTATTTAAGTGTAATTAAACCATTCGAGTTCTATATTCTGTAATTAAATCATTTGAGATATGTATGATAACCCTGAGAATCCAGTATATGAAGGAACAGATAACCTAGTACGATTTGTAAGGAAATTCTGCCAATCTTTTTTGTTTCTTTTTATTTTCTCTTTAATAGCTTTTGGCTGTGCACACTTTCAAGCACACTTCCAGTGTATTATTTGGACATGAACACTTGAAATCTGTTGGACACTCTTTAGCAAAATATATTGCAAAAGGTCGTTTCGATTGACTGTATTGATGCCATCTCTGGTACCAGAAGCTAAGCCAACTCAGTTTCTTTTTAGATTGTGAAGTCTAACTTCTAATAATTCTGTTATTTTAGATGGACTGAAAAGAAGATGAAGCTTCCTACCAAATTCTGAAAGCATAAATATTAATGGAAAGAGGAGGAAAAACTGCAAGGACAATCGCAACAAAATTCCTTGTTTCAGCTAACTGTGGTCATGAATATTTGATTATTCATTTAATGAGCTCTGTAAACTTTCCCTTTGTTACAATGTAACCTTACTGTAAACGCAATCATTCACATCTGTGTGGCTGTCTCTAAATCAAAGCTGTTAAAACTTTTTTGACTGTGCTATTTGGAGAGCTAAAGTATATTTCTGTTGCTCTCATCTTTACTTAGCTTTCATGCCCCTGTGATAATAAAAATGAGAAATTGCATGCTTCGTTCAGATCACTGCTAACCTGGAATGGGTATGTGTTGCTCTAATAGGAACTCTATCAGTTGGACAGGACTGTTTTACAGTCTAATTCTTGAAACCGTTTCCTACTTGTGCCACAGAAATAACAGCATGCTTCATCTTCCTCGTCAGAAGACAAAGCAAACGAACTAGAGTGGTATGCACCTTGTTACTACAACAATTCCCTGAATCCTGAGGGTCTCACACTGTGTCTTGAAGAAATCTTAGCTGTCCTCCTGAATCTACTCAGTGTGTTTCTAACTGGCAAGCAGGATTTAGTCTCTGCAAATGAAAATGTGCTGGTGCAGAAGACAACAGGTAAGGTCAGTGGCATTGCTTTGAGAGAAACCCTGCTGTGGGCTGGTACACTCCTGCTGTGCTCCTGACCACCCCTCTCCTTCTCTTAAGGAAACAACATCCTGGCAGCTGCCAAGATCTCTTTATAGCTTTTGGTTCAGAAGACTAATTCTGACTTCTTAATCCTGATTTCTTCCAGGAAATAGAAGCAGACTGCACTGGTTTCACGCTGCTAATCATCAAAAGCCTGTGGTACTTTTAAGGCTTAGAGAGGCCCTTAGGCCCTTTTGCCACTGAAAAACTGTCTCCAGTAGTTATGGAGACAGAAGGCTAAAGTTGTAGTTATCAGGTTTTAAAGCCATTAGAGATTTCTCTTAGGAAGGGTATCCCTGGCTGCGAAGAAGTGGAAGAAACTGCGTTTGTGCTGCCTGGCTGCAGCGCTCTCTCCCGTCCGCCTCGGTCCACGGCCGGTTTCAGTCACGCCTGGTGCGGGCTTTCTCTCTCAGGCGTCTCCGGAAGCCCTCAGCGCCTCACGCTGCCACTGCCTGCTAGCAGCTTTGCCTCTTCCTTAAAAACCCCTCCCAGAAGCTTACATGCGCAATGGCGGTATGCCATAACGCAACGGCCGGCGGACGACGCGCAACTGCCCGCTCCCCCCCCCAGCCCG
>NW_010199666.1:0-32581 GCF_000695765.1 Mesitornis unicolor
CATTGTTCTACTCTGATACTGGTAACAAATTGGAATAGTTTTGTTTTTATTCCTTATGATGAGTCTGTCTTTTGCCTGTGACCTGTTTAAGTGGTGAGAAGCCCTCCCAGTCTTTATTTTGAGTAGCTTTTTTTGGGGCATCGTGGTGCTCAGTTACGCACTGGGCCTAAACCACGACACTGATTTTTTTTTGTGGAGTGTGTAAAAGATTAAAATAATTCATTAATTATCTCTTTGTACTTTTTTAGTACTATGTGGAACTGAAACTTCTGCTTTATTCAAACATCAGTTGTTTGGACGGTTTATTCCATATTTCAAATGGAAAGTAATTTCTTTGTAGAAAGATTGTCATGGCAGTGGTCAGCCCAGACTTTTAACCTTATCTTATGGAAGTTTTGAAATACCAGTTGAACCAAGATATTTGCCAGTGTTTTGCAAAAATCCTTATGCTTTAAGTAGTCTGGTCTCATCTAAGCTCAAAATAGATGTAGTTTTGTTCCAGTCTTGATGAGACTCTTGCAAGAAACAAGAGTGTGGTGATTAGGATTCAGTGTTTCCCATAGCCACCCATTACTTATCTGAAGTTCAAATCTGATGGTGTGTGGCTTGTTTTTTATTCCCTCCTTCTAGGAAAAGGAATGATATCTATCAAAGGTCGTTATTGTAAAGAGTTCTTTGTGAAATCACTCCTAGTGTATTGGAAAATGTCTCAGCCAATGGGAGACTTCAAATAAGAAAAAAGTCAAAAGCATAAATGGGTAAATATTTCAGCAAGCTTTTTGGGATTTTAGGTAATACTTCTGTAACAAAGAAACAAAAAATAAAATCTGTACTTCTCAGTGTGCAAAATTCCTCTTGGCTTAAAGGAGTTAGGTCTACAAACAGAAAACAAACATTTTAAATAAGCTTACCAGGAGCAATAGTCACTGTTGAGGTGGACTGTTTCCTTTTTAGTGAAAGGGTGGTGCAGTAAAAGGTGATTGACTGTTGCAGAGCCTTTACTTCTGCTACTTACTATGGTACCATGGCAACATCAGAATTAGACACAGAAAATGGGGCAAGCAGCCCGGTAGAACATAATGAAGAGTATGCAAACAATGTGTTACAGGGAATCTACAGAAGAAATTACTAAGAAGCAAATATAGTAGGGTTCTGGGGAGAAAGTGGGAACATCGTAGAGCTCTTCTGGGAACAGCTTGAGAATGGGATTTGTCTGTAGGAAATGGAGAAACTATTGAAGAAAGAATATTATCTAGGCTGGTAAGAGGAGTGGGAACATTAAATTCTGCTACTGCAGAGGGGTAAGTGACACTTCTGGGTTGGGAAGAGTTAGAGACCAGTTAGCTTTCTAGAATCCATGAAAGCTGCAATTTATTCTAGATATAGAGAAACAATAAATCACTACTGCTGCGCCTGTATGTTCAATCATCAGTGTCCTAATTAGGTCCTTTCGGTTATTTTTGTGTGTCTGTCTGAAAGAAGAGTGTGGGCTTCTGTGCTGTAAGAGTTGTTTAGAGTAATCAGCTGTCCAGGTCTACTCTGCAGTCCTGACAGAAGATAGAGGCAGTTATTCACTAATGTGGTACTGCAGAAATGCATATGTGCCTTGTTTTTGACAGACTGCAATTATGAGGGATAAAGCTACAGTACAGGGAATATATGATTCCAAATCAAAAATTTCTGATGATCGTGGTGTCTCAGATCAATATTCAGGTATGAGAAATCATCAGTCACAGATTATAAACCTGTCATGGGAAATGAGATTAATGCAAAATCATAGGCATGATTGCATATGAGACTTCAGATAATGTAGATCACAGCAGACTGTTGTATTTTCATTTTTGACTGCTTTTGTTTATCACAGGAGGTGTTTATGTGCCTTGTTTCAAAGGGTTTGTGTACACATTGTAAATTTACTGCAACAGTGTTGTTGATTTTTGTTCCCCAGCTGCTGTGGGTAGCATGGGTATCTTTGTACCACCTGTGCAGCTAGAGGTCCTTACTTCAGCTGATTGGAGATTACAGGTTTGGATGTTATCAAATTAACCTTATGAACTGCTTTGGTTATTCTCAAATTAACCTTATGACCTGCATGTCAAAATTATTGCAGCTGAACGTGTATGAGCACGTGAGGATTAAGGTGTTAGGAATGCTATTCTACCACTTATTCTCAAAAACAGCCTGGAAGACATTGCTTATGAAATTGATCCCTCTGGTGTGAGGAAAATAAGGTTGAGACACAGCATTAAAAAAAATGTTTTGTGCATGACAAATACATTCAGCTTAATGCCCACTTTTATCCTGTGATAATTGTGTTGCTGGTATGATGGGACTCCCAATGCGGGCCTCGATTTGGTTCTAGTTGATAATCTTATGGTCAATCATTATGTTCTTTGCCTCAGACTTCATTGACAAGGTCCCCCAAGCCTCTAGGACCTGTTTAGAGACAGGGTTCAGGGATTGCTGCTAGCAGTGGATAAAGACTGAAACAGGGATTCTCTGAGGGAACTCAGCCCATTCGGGGCCATGGGAGTAGATGGGCAGCATCCAAGGTCCTTGGAAAGCTGGGCTGATGTCCTGTAGAAGCCACTGTCTATCAAGATCATGAAAGCAGGGGGAGGTTCTTGATGACTGGAGAAAGACAAATGTTGCGCTCATCTTCAGAAACGCCCAAGAGGTCTGAACAGGGAAGCACAGGCCAGCTGACCTCACTTTGGATCCTGGGAAAATCCTGGAGCAGGTTTTCTTGGAAAATAATTCTGGGCACGTGAAGGGGAAGGCATTTGGATGCTTAACCAACCTGTTTGTCTTCTATGGTAAGATAAAGGGATTTGTGGATGACAGGGGAAGTGTTTATTTACCTCAACTTTAACAAGGCTTTTGATACAGTCTTTGAGAATATTTTTGTAAATTAAGATGCTTTGGCCTGAGTGAATGGACAGTTAGACAATCTTATGACCTCAACTCAGGTGTCAACGTGAAACAGAGACTTCCAAAATATCTGAGAATTTGGTTAATAGCCTCCAAAGAATGATTCAAAATTCTTCAGAATGTTTTCAAGAGATAAAGGCAGCAGCTCTTTGCAAGGCTGCAAAGCGTAAGCAGTATTTGAATTTTATTTATTAGGCTGTACAATTTCATTTTTTATACGTAGTATTCAAGCCAACAGAAGATAATGAAGAGTATGCATTAAAAGTACAGTAATTATGTTTGTTTAATAGTAACACTGTAACACTAAAACTCCTACTTACGATCGTTCTTTATTAATAAATAATTACTATTTTTGTTGTTCATTTATGGTAATACCCACTGTATGCTAGGAGGTCATCACACACTGAAAATGACAGTCTCTTTACTCATGAGGAAAGTCAGAGCTACGGTTGAGGCTCTACTATGCTCTTTTGCTGTTCTTAAGGTTTCTTTCTCAGTCTCGCTAGGGAATTGTGTGGTTAAACACAGCCCAGAAAATTGTTCTGTTTGCAGTAGTGAGAGTATATGGATGTATATTAGTAAAAAAAAGACAGTAACTGTTCGTTATTGCCTTGCTTTTGATTGACACTGATAGGTGACTGGGCTATGAGCTGGGAGGACCAGGGGCGAAGGAGGCCTTCTTCGAAGGTAGAACATGTGCTCCTCTTAAGGAGATGGGCTGTGGTCAGCTGGGAAGATGCCAGGCACTGCTGGGCTGTTCAGATTTGAATCTGTTCAGATTCAATAGCTCACTGAATATGCTGAGCTATACTTTCTGCACAGGCTTTTTGCTCCATCAGTCTGCTGCAACCTGTTGCTTCTGGTAAACTGCATTGCGTGGTGATGAGGATCAAGTCAGTCAAGGATCAGAACAACTTTTCTCACCTTTTCCTAGAGTTTATGGGTGCAGTGCATCACTAAATGGCAGCTATACCGTTAGCAGCCCTCTCTCCTCTAAAGCTGCCACACCAGCACATTTGCAGTAAACACTCTACAGTGTGCAGGACTTTTGTAGAGACTTGGAAGCAATACAGCCTTAGGGATTTAGGGTTTGGATGTGGGAATTTGTGTTCCTTTTTCTTTCTGTTTTTCCTCATTCTTATTGGAACACTAGTGATTAGAAAAATCTTGGAATGACTTCACTGTGTTAAATAGTGCTACTTACAAGCAGTTTCACTTGAGTAACTAGAGGATATAATAGCAAGCAGAATTTGACCTGGCTTAAGCAGTACTTCCTGGAGAGTTGCATTAAAAGGAGTTTCATATAAGTGAAGACAGATGTGGATTTGGTTAGAAAATAACTGTTTGGTAACTGATTTCATATACTACATAAATTAAAAAAAAAATTTTGATTTTCTGGGCTTGAAAAATAATTGAATGTTGTGGCCTCTTGCCTTAAAAGGCAAACAAAGGGAAATCAAACCATGAGAAGAGCAGGCAGTGATTTAAAGTCCAGAAGAGATTACACTGGAATCATGCTGAAATATGTCTGCGTGTGTGTTCATGCTGAGTCACTGATGGCGGAGCTGATGCACTCCTGCTCCACCAAAGCTCTTCCCAGCCCAGGGCTTGTCAGTTGTTGATGCCACCAAGCCGTGCTCTGCTTGCTACACTTGTGGGTAACAGCTGCTCAGTGCAGCCTGTGGAATCGGTACCTGACAAGTGCAAACATCCACGCTCAGGTGGCAGGGCCTGGGGATGTTATGGGAGATTGTATCCTCATTATGTAAATCTGCATTTCTTTTTGCACATACCCAACATTGTTTCTTAGCTTTCTTGCGACTTGATTTTTGACTATATTCATCTTGTTGTTACATGTGTATTGTCTGCGTGTAAGTTTGGATGTGTTCTGAGATGTTTCAGCATGAAAGATCCAGCATAAATATAAAACTTAAAATGAAAAGCTGCATGAATATAAGATGTTGCAGTATTATAAATGAATTATATTGAAATAGACCAAAAGAAAAGGTGCAAAACAGCCAAAGCATATGGCATGAATGAAAACGCAATCCCTACCTCTGTATTTGTATGTGAGCTGTTACAATTGTTTTTTGTTGTTTTTTTTTTTTTTTTAACTTGCATTAGCAATTCCAGATAGACACTTAGTCTCCAAAAGAAAGGCCCTTGACATTAAGTGTACTGAAAGGTCATTCATTCTTTTAATTTTAAATGCATTTGTCCAAGAAAGCTCAGCACTGATGCAACATCTGCTTTTCAAAAGGACTCTCTCTTCTAGCTGAGCTGACTGAGGTTTACAGAGGTCAATTGAAATGCCTAAGGTCACCCAGAGTGCCGAAGAGTGAGGGGTGGGGATCTGGAAAACATACTGAAAAGGAAACCTACTTTTTTTTTCTAGAAATTACGGGATTTTCCTTTAAAACTCTGGGTAAACACCAATATTGTTCAGAAATAAAAAAAGAATGTTAAAGATGGCAACTCCTGCTGTGTTGATTACTATTGATACTGTGAGTTATTTGTAGAGCCTTCTAAAAATTCCTGTCCAGAATATGAGCAAGTTACATATTGCAAAAGCACCAAGTATTGTTAAGGCAGAAGATTGTGAGATGGTTTACTGCACTGTTGCTACACACTGCTTTTTCAAATTTGCTTCTTAATACTTTTTCAGTGATTGACTTCAGTTAAATTACACTGTTTAAACTAGTTGATGAGCACACTTATAAAATCAAAGCTATTTTAGGAATGAAAGATCCTTTACCACCTCATTCAGCAGTGAAGTAGTATGCAGTGACTACTGTGATTAGCAGGATACATGCATTCTCACAGGGAAAAAATGTTAAGCTGAGGCTCAAGTACAATTTTAGCTTTGGGAATCTGTGCAAAATGTTTGCAATGTTGTAGTGATGCCTTTCACTTTCATAATTTTTAACCCTCCAGCTGTAAAGTTTCACCCAGTTCAGGAAATGCTGCCATGACTAAAATGAAGAAAATACAAGCCAGTATTTTAGACTAGTGTTTTGCAAAAGTAAGTTTTGCTCAGGAAATACATAGTCTGTACAGTACATTTCTGGTAAAGAATTGTGAAGAATTGCTATGCTGATTTTAACTCTATGTTCTGTACGTGCCTCAATGTCCCGTTGACTTCCATTGATATGGAAGTTTGACATGTACAAGGAATGCAAGTTATGAAACAGTGTCAGACAAAAAAGGAAGCTAAAGATATAAGAAGAAATCTTAACAACTAACAAATTATTGTGAAGACTGCCAGGGGTAAAAAGCAAGAAACTGTGTGTTCCAAGTAGCATACCTATCTTTCACCCTCATTGCTGACCACAAAAAAAAGGCATTACTATACTCTGGTAGCAAAATAAGAATGCATAGAAGGTAATTTTGTAAGGTCATATGGAAAGAAAAAACATCGAAGGGAATATATGGGAAGTACTGGTATGCTTCTATTATCACAGGATACCAAAGAAATGATCAAAAGAAATGTGACCTTTTCTGAAGGTGACTGATGCATTCGTTGCTGGCTTTAACATATTCTACCAATTTTCTAATGTCTCATTTGTCATTCAATCATAAAAAACCTTAATTTGTCAGAGAAAATAGAATGGCAATTAGAAATCTTTGTTTGTTTCCTGGGATGTTTATGTTAGCATACAACCCTGGGTGCTAGGGTTCTGGCAGAAAAACCCATATTTTTTTCTCCAAAGGATTCTAATTGTATTTGGTGGAATGCTACAATCTCATTAAACATTGCAGTCCCCTGTATTGCCTTAGCTTTGTCCGGTAAAAGGTCTGGCTCAAATATTTTTCTTCTGCTTTCAAACTGCTTGGATGTGTCTGAAAAATGGTTTTACTGTAGTAAAATACAAACTGATCAATCATACAAACAAGACAAAACTCCCACAGAGCACATGGGGAAAAGAACAAAGATTATTTTTGTCTGTCTAGTTAGAATTTTGCATATGCTTGAATATATCTGACAGGTTGTTTGTGCCTTTTAGAAGATGGAAAAAAGATAAATATATAAGGACAGAGAGAGAGAGAGGTGCTGCTGAGTACAATAGCAGCGTTAATTTTCATACTTTTAGGGTGCTGAAACAATTCACAAGTGGCAAAGCAGACTAAGTTGTGTTATGTCTTTCCCTGCAAATGAAGATAAATGTCTTGTTCTTCATCACTCTGGGTTATATGTCTGAGAGAAGGATTTTAAAAATGGATTTTTAACTTTCTACTCCTCTTTTATTTATCTATGTATTTAAAATAAAAAGTAAGTATTTGAGGATCGCAGTTAGAAGCTGTAATGCCCAAAACCTTGCTGGGCTCCAGCTGTGTGAGTCTCTGAAATACTGTGACTATCCTGAAAAAGGCAGAAAAAGAAAATAATGAATGCTGTTCCTTCTAAAATATGTAGAGCTATTGGGATAGTAAAACTTCTGTTGAATGTGACTACGTGTTTATGGGAGCAAAACCCACAAAGATCTATCCTCCTTTGCTGTCGTTAAGAATTGTAAGAAGATAGAAGTTAAGTTTCAGTACCTGATTCACCATATGGAATTACACTACTAGATTTCTTTTGTCTCCTTTGAAATTATATTTCCTTAACATGACTTAAGTAGTAGTGAACCTTCTTCATTATATTTAGTTTCTGTGCTCTCTTTTAAAACTTTTATATGACAGTTATGTCTTTCTTTGAATGTGCACCCATTAAAACAATGGTAAGTCCAAATTTCAAGCAAGTACAAAGAAATACTGAGTGGGTATGCTAGGAGCAACTAAATGAATTTTCCTGAATAGTTATGAAAACACATCCTGAATGCTTACCCAAAGCTTAAAGCAACTCTATTAAATAAACAACTATCTATATAGGTAAGTGTCGTCTTCTCTGCCCTTCCATCTCTGTCTGGATCTGTGAAAAGCTTCATTCTGTACTGTATTCTAAGACTCAAAGTATATAAAGTCATATAAAGAACACAAAAATTTTGATGATAAAAAGTAGGAATAAGGTGAGAGAATTCTATGTATTTCATGATTTATTAGGAAGTGTACATGTTCTATGTATTTCATGAGTTATTAGTGAAGGAGCAGACTTTGTGAGTGAGGCTTCATTATAGGAGTGTATCCACAAAGCTGACAGGGTGGTCTCTGAAGAAGAGAGAGCAGATTCACTTAGTTTATAGAAAATAAAAGATCTGAAGTGGGAAGGAAGGAGACGTGAGATCTCGTTCTTGGATATAGAAGGATGGATTGAAGAGAGCTGTGTGGAGGTATGAAAGCGTTTTGTGGTGGAGGGTAGTTATGAGAAGACTTGCATGAGCATTTGAACAGCATTTATTGGTTATTAACTCTGAACCTCAAACCTGTTTACAAATGCCTAATGAAATTAGTTTTGTATTAAAAACAATTGCTCAGACTTGTTAATATTTGATGGTAGAAACCCATCCATGTCTAAATTAATGTGTGGCCCACTTTGTATACTTTTGGGGAAAATATATATATGACAAAGCCAAAAAGTTGCCTTGGTTCTTCTCATTACTGTATGCACTGAATTTCTGCAGTGTGGGAAAATATATTTTCTCTCTCCTGTATAAGACTCTAGGGATATATCCTTTTAAACCTTTCCGCTTCCCTGAGATTTGTGTAGATCCTAACATCCAGCAAGGTCAGTAAATGTCCCTGTGCCCTTGTTGTAACTGCAAAAGTTCTGCATCTCCCTACCCCAGGGGAGACTTGCAGTATCGGATACTTCCTAGCTATAGTGTATGTCTCCAGGGAGCTCTTCAAAGAAAACTTGCCAGTGAAGATGAAAAAAACAAATACTGCTTGTGAAAGTATTCATCCTCCTCTGGCTTTAGGAAGGAACGTTTGGCAGCATACCTGCCCTCTGCCCATGGCCAAACCTGTCCCAGACCTGCAGAGAACCTTCTGCGCAGTCCAGCTGCCTGAGCCACAGGGCTGCTACCTTCTATTTCCTTGCAGAGATGAAGAGATCTGGGTGCAGACACTCCTCATCTTCTGAAGATCAGTATGATTTAAAACTAGCACATCTGTCACAAATAAGTTACTCTATATACAGTAACCTTTGGTTTTGTAGAGCTAGCTAAAACAGTCAATTGAATATGAAAGAAGGTAATTAAGAGACAGTAGACCAAAGTAGTCATCACTGTAATTTCTTTGACTTCAGTGAACTTATTGCATGGATGAGTTTTATTGGAGTTCTTATTACTTACACAGAAAGTATGTGCAAAGTTAGGAGTTACGATGTAAAAGCTGTATTTCACCTGGGAATACTGTTTGCTATTTTCACAGAAGGTTTAAGACTTAAACATAAAACTTCTACTTTTCCTCTTGCATTTGGGCACTGAATCTTCTTCAACTTTTTAAAATATCCTGCCTAGTTAAGTGAGCCAGTCACTCAGCTTTTGAGAAGAGGGAGTTCCCAGAGTGCTAGGTGATATACTGAGGAAGCTCTTGCATTAGTGTTTTCCTGAATGTAAGTAGTCAGAATTTTTAGCATACTTGCTCAGTCAGAAAAGAACAGAAGAAGCTGCTTTGTGCAGCTGTTTCTATTCCTGCACTTTCCATTTAAGTGGCACTGGAGATTTCGTACCTTATTCACACTGAGAAGGCAGAGTTCTTCTTTTCAGGTTAACTGGTTTGCCTCTCCTTTGGTTTTCCATCGAACTGAATCTGTTTATAGTATTCCAGAAATATATTATGTGGATGCTTCACAAACAGAACATTAAAATCTGCATGAGCTGTTTTTCTGTGCTGTGAGCCTGAATGGCACATGGGTGGCTCAGACTTGAGGTCTAATTGAGAGGAGTCCACTGAGGGCACTGAGGCGATGTATCCATGCCGTAGCCTTGACAAAATATAAGACTCCCATAATGACATGTACTGGGACAGACAGGATAGTCTTGGTGTTGCCAGATTTGGCTCCGGTCAGATCTGGCAAGTGTAATTAGGGTTTAGATCCACTTAGGTTTGGAAACTTAAATGATGTTGAAATCCTTGGAAACTTGGTGTCTGTTTACCTCTTGGGGTTCTGGGACTGAGTGATTTACTTAAGGTCACACATGGAGGAGAAACACGAACTGAGCAGAGAATTCTCAAATCCCAGTCCAGTGCTGTTACCATTAATCCTTGACTAATCTGGTATCTTGTGATCTGGGTTTTGCTTCAGCCAGCTGCTATCATCAAGTTGTTAGTGTCATCCTACACTGGGACAGCTGGCCAGAGCTTAATGCGTAAGTGTCATCTGCACTTTCATTTATACCCACAGCATTATGTGATACCCACTAGCAGCTTAACATAAATACAGTTTATAAAATGGGAATGAACGATATCTGTGGACTTTGGAAAGGAAAGAGAAAGTTTCTGATCAGAGATTTCAGGGTCTGAAAGACACAATCAGAACTGCCAGAACTAAGTTTTGTTTATTTAGATAAAAGCAAATATAGGAGCTAAGGAATTAAATCTCATATAAAACATCTGCATTTCAGTGTTCTACATGCTATGGAGAGATCCCAGTGAATTAATTAAGATATCTGTCCATAAATCATCACTGGTGACTGGTGTAAGTTCTATGTCATTCCTTATTTGTTTTGCTTGGATAGGGAAGGCTCAGAATGATTTGCAAGGAAATAATTTTAAAGTGATATTATGAGTAATGAGATGTAAAAAAAAATAATCAAAAGTATCAAAAGAATTACCATTAAGTACTTAAAATCCAACCCTGATATTTGAAAAGAAGATGCTAAGCAATAAAAGGGATGAATTTCCACACCACGTATTGCACAGGAAATTTGCACACACAACCTTTTATTTGTTTAATGGATTTTCTGTGAACATCTCCCATTAAATGCTGGTAAAACTTCAGCCCAAGAAATTTAGCTATGAAAGCAAAAGCATTTATATTCATTAGATGGGAGCAGACTTTTTGCTCATGATTTGGGTGGAATTTAAAATGATTAATGCAGCTTAAAGTAGTTAGGTGATAGGAATTTTCTAAAACATTTTATCTGAATCTAATAAGCCCTCTTGGGGATACGAGAGCTTATGATGCATATAAGGAAACTTAGAGACAGTTTATTCAAAACACAGTCCCACCAACTTTAATGGTGTTCTTCCATTGCATCTTAAGATTGCCAGGTATTTTACTATCTGCTGCAGCCAGTCTGTAGAGACTAGGACCCCTTTATCTGAGAGGCCCATTCCTTGATTGTACAGATGGAAGTTGCTGCTGACAAAGAACAAAATGAATTTGGGAATATATTGTAGCCAAAGTTTGGAAAAATCCCTCAGAGAAACTTAAAATGTCTTAAGTTGAATTTGTCTAGTGAGAAGCTATTTCTTAGGAAATAGTCTATAAAATTTTAAGTGAAAACAAAAATATTCCAGTTAAATTGTAGTCTCAAAATTCAAAACTAGGCATTTTATGTGGCTTTGTGGTAAGGTAACTACAAGAATGGTGAAGGTATCAGTTTAGTAAAATTTTCTAAAGAAAGAAAATTCAGAGTTCAGATTTGCCTAAAATTAAATCAAGGATTTTTCCAGTTTTCATCTGACTTTGTAGTGGTAGAATTATCACTGTGGATGATAGCAATAAATCTATTACTGTGTTTATAGTGGAAATTAAAATGGTACATTTGCTTCTTTAGATCATTGCTAAATAAGCTTTTGCAAAGACACTATCACAGCATTTAAAGCTAAGCTCACTCTTGGATAGAAAATTAGTACAGTGGTGTCTCAATTATCCCGGGATGGATTATCCAGCTGATGCATGGGGAATAGGCTGCAGGTACTGAGCCACTCAGTCCTGCTCTGGATGAGTCAGTTTGGCACTGCTGTGTGCTGTGATGATACCAGCGTGGATGTGGGCTGGGAGTCTGATTCAGCATTGCTCCTGACCTCCCTTTTCACCATTTTATTCCTACCGTTTCATTCTGCAGCCTAAATTACAAGAGAAGAGTGAGTATAAGTTGTAAGGTGGCAAGTTAGGCATTCATTAATCCAAAGCTTGGGTATTTTTCAATGTCATGTTTACTGTGCCTATCTGCCAGATATAATCTGGCAGAATTTCTTTGAAGAATAGACTTTACTGAGTTAAAGAAGCTAGAATTTTAAAATTGGAAGGAAAAAAAGTGTCAATACAATGAATAACTAACTATTCCACAGAAATTTATGCAATGAATCAGTCTCTAGTTCAGTGTACTAGGTCTATGTAGGTAGTAGAAACTCTTTCTCAGGATAACATTACAGTGGAGTTGCTGTACTTAATGCTGGTCTTCGTGCTGGTAAGATTTAGATTGAGTATGCTAGGGAGCAATTCCCATAGTAGGTAATTTTTTAGGGGTTTAACCAGTACTTATCCATGACCACTGCAGCTGTGCTGGTAGAAATCTGCAGCCTTGACATAGCCTGAAAGTACATTCACCTCTGTTCTTCCAGCTAGTTGTCTCCTCCTCACAAGGACTCACTTTAATGTGGCTATAAATTTTTGAAGGAACATTCTGAGCTGAATGCCACAGAAAATAAACCTTTGTGATATAATGCATTGATGTTTTGTTTCTCAAACACCGTGCTTTAGATCAAAAGCTAGAATAATTTGTTCTCTGTTAATATGTACTCTATGGTCAAGACAGGAAAAACAAGAGTGGTATTTTTAGCTTTTAAATTTAACTGCCAGTTATTTTAGGAGAGAACAGGAAGGAATTTACAAGGTGGCATGATCCTATTGTTGAGCCTCTTTATTTCAGACTGGAATGTTGTGAAGCAGTAATATGCCTGATCATTTTGCTGTTTGAGATGGTATTCAGTGATGCTCATCCTGCTGTACTGGCTGCCCAGGTTGTTATGGCTATGATGCACAGCTGGCGGTACAGTGTGCATGTGAAGTCAGCTGTGGAGACAGATGTTGGGATGTGACAGTGAAGTCTCAAATTCTTCTGGACCTGACATAACAAGGATGGATGTTTATAGACAGGATACACAGAAAAATTAAAACATTTTTTTAGGGGGAGGAGTGGAGTAGAGAGGACAGGCTCTGATTTGAGGAAATGCTCCTCTACTTATTCAGCCAAAATACAGAAATAGAAATTTTCAGGTTATCCCTTTTTAGTTGCTTTCTGTTTGGTTTTCAGTAGCCTGCTTTAGGCATAGTATGCATTTAATAGATAACTCCATGCAGAGCAGAATTCTACAGTTTTAAATAAAGGGCAAGGCAGTGTTTGTTTCTAAAGATTATTGAAAAGCCATTGACTCTTTGGGTGGGGAGGTTTCTACCCACTTTTCTGCTGTCAAACTGTGTGGTTCGAAATGTCTCCTTGAAATACTCAGAGTATTTTTTTGTACATGCAGATGCTTTTAAAAACTGCCTTAAAATAAGTGCAGAATGAAAAAATTGTCTGCCACCAGAAGAGTGAGACTTGGCTGGCCTTCTCTCTTCCTTTCATCTACATATGCACACCTCTACAGTCATTATAAAAAAAAGATCATTTCTATAACCTGCAAGAATATACTGCTACTCTCACAAATGCCTTGCTATTGTGGGGCAGTTGTGAATGTTTTCAGCCGAGGACTACTACTATGTGTAGTTCTACTTCTGATGAGGATATCTGTGCAGGCAAGCTGCACAGATTAAACAGGTAAAGGCTGAACCAAAATTAATCTACATTAATCTCCTGTCACACTGGATAGAAAGATGTTGTTGCAAAAAGTATTGACATTGAGGCAGAGGAAAGGTTTGCTCATCCTCAAGTATGTGAGGCAATGAACTATGTTCAGGAACCAGCAAAGCCTGCCTTTAGGTAGGGGATAACATCTACAGCAATTATATAGTTCAATAGCAAATTGCAGAAAATAGTCTGAAAGAGGTTTGATAGACGATTCCTGATTGAACTTACAGGAAATAGATTATACTGGCTTGAAGAAGAGTGGTGAATCAGTAGAAGTAGAAACAATATGCACCACACCAGATCGTATTCACAACTCAATGCTCCTTTTCTTTGCATTCCGGCATCCCAGATGGCAGATCTCCTTAGCACAGTTTAAAATTTTCAGTGTGCTTATTGTGAAATGGTTCAACTTTTATTTTTTTTATTGTCTTCCCTTCACCATGTCCTTGCCTAAGACCCCTTCATTTAATGAATATCTACAGGGTCACAGTGGAGAGGGAGCTGATGGGATGAATGACAGTATACATGTAGAGGCTGAGAGACTTCAGTTTGCAACCTTATTGACGTACACTCCAAGCATCTGTAATAAAGTCATTGTAGCTGTCCAGGTTTTTTAATTACTGGTTTAAGTTCTTTGCTCTGTTAATTACTTTATCACAGCATGGGATGTTACTCTGACTATCTTTATTGTAACATCATTAATGATAAAAACCAATGCCTTAAATTGTGTTCTAAAGTACAGCTAAAGAGGGAAAAATGTGAGCATCATGGACTTTGATAGTTCTAGGCATTTTGATACAAGCAGGGGGGCAGTTCAGGTGATTAGAGATCCACCAATCTGTGACTGTTTTTCTCTAATAAAATGGTTGTATTTTTAAAGTCTAAAAGAAATCATTAGTGATTTCATTAGATCTAATAAAAAAGTAGCATTTATTTTAACTCAGTAAGGATTTACTTGTTTCATGCAAACACAATCATAACTACTGCAATTTACTTTCAGGTATATTTAATGCTTGGGTCAATGACATCTTGCATAGTTTCTTGGAAAGTCAGCAATGTGTACAACCTTTTCCACTTAAGTATCTCAAGGTTCATTTCTCACAAGTAAGAGTTTAGTCCTAGTGTTCTGGCCATGTTCCAAGCCAGCTAATTATATTCTCCCAAAAAATTCCCTCAAAGTTCTGATTAATAATTATCTTCTCCACTTTCTCTTCTGAAGTACTGTCATGTCACGTTGTTTCTATGAAGTGCCTGATAGTGTTTTGTATCTGAAGTGGCTGTATTTTGCTTATGAATGAAGCATAGCTGTGGATAAAGGGTCGTATCCACCACTAGCATGTCAGTGTGATGTGCTGATTATAGGGAAGGTATTTTAAATATAGCAGTAGTGGAACCAACACTAAATATTCATGCTTAAGACTATAAAACAAAGTGCGAGTTTTTCCATTTTTCACCAATTATTTATATTAATATACGCTCTGAAAACTGTGTTCTTATACCTTACTCAGTGTGACTGGTATATTCACACATAGTAGAGAAAAGCAGGGAAAATCCTTCTATAGTAAAGTAATTGATATGAACGTATTTATTGCTTACACAGTTAAAAATGGATTTTTGATACATCATTAAAATGCATACCTGCAAACATGCTGTTGCTGACAAGATTCCTATTTCTCTCAGCTGCTGTTGAAATACAGGGGTTACAAACTTTTAAAAAGTCAGTAAATGTGTTCTTATTCTTTCTTTAGAAAAATGGTTAAAATGCTTCTGATTTTAAAAAAAAGTGCAGAAGTTTGGGATATTAACTATTTAAAAATTTTTCAAGGTAGGGCTTTAAGAAATATTAGGTAGGTTTTAAGGAATATTACAAATATTTTTCCTGTGCATTTGGCTTGTGCCCATATCTACTTCCAAAGGATTACAAAATCTAAGTGATGGAGAAGATCAAAATAGCTAGACGTTGAAACTCTGTGTAGCTTTAGGAAATTAATTCACAGAATCAATATTCTATCGTGTTGAAAATGTACTGGAAAGTGAGTCACCATCTTGGATTTCTAATGTTAGAACAATGTCTTATACCAGCAGGACATAGGATAGATGTATCTCTTTTTCTACAAACTGCAGCTCAAGAGGTGCGTATCATTTCAAGATGTTGATGTAAGTAGCAATCGTTTCTTTTCATATCTGACTTACATTAGTGTGATCCTGAGCAATGCTTATGACAGGAGTATACGTTTAGTTGAAAGAATGAGTGGAGAAGAGAGGCTGTAGTTGGGAGATACTCTTTTTGCTGTCTTTCACCTGCATATTGATAGGCTGGCTTTGAGGTATCTTTCCTGTTTGTTTGCAATTGCAAATTCTTACTAAATTGTTAAATTACAGCAGAACATCTTGTCTGCATTTTATAAATTCACAGCCACTCTACTTAAATACAGTTCTCACCCACACAGAGTTTCATTTGCACAAAAGTCATAGCAGCAGAATATCAGCAGTTCCCACGGAAATGACAGCCCAAGCCTTTGGTTCATAATATTGAAAATTTTCCCTAGCTTGCAACATTTCCTGAGGGAATGTCAGAGTTGGCATACATTTCTGCTGCTTTTCTCTAATTTTTAACCTCTTATTACAAATGAGAGCTTGTAGGGCTTTTTAACAGGTGGTTTTTGCCTGGGAGTACATGACAGAGGTATAAAGCCAAAGAACTGTGATAAAAATTAAACTCAGCAAATCTAACCAGTCCTAGTGAGAATGCAGCAGGGAATAACAGATCCTCAGTGAAAAGAGCTAAAGATTGCTTAATTAAACAGGGTTGCAGAATTAGATTTAACTTTAAACTTGAAATTTAAATGGATTTCTTTGGTAAGGAAACTGCGGTGACTCCTTGAAAGTCAGCCTAGAATATTTTTTTTTTTCCCAGGGCTGGTATGAAATGTCATTGTATTTTGCTTAAAATCAAAGTAGTTGCTTATTTTGCACAGAAGGTTTCAAAATCTTTGGGAATAGGCTTTTACCCCCATATTTTGAAATCGTCTTAAAAAGAAATATTAATTGGTGATTAGAGACTGTAATCCAGGATAAAAACACATAACGGAAAAGAAATTAACATCTTGGTGGGTTGTGAGTACTCAGTTGCTGCCCTGATTTGAGCTGGCAATATTAAGCATAGTTGGTTTTCCAAGCCTGATGAAGATCTTTGAGGCCCTTGAAATGACCAAAATTTTATAAAAACCAGTTAAAAACAAGAGGAGTAGAGATGACCTCTATCCTTGAAGAAAGGCTTGGTGCAAGTATCTGAGAGTATTTGATGTCCCTTGTCCAACCCCTTGGACATTTATTACTTGTCCCCTTTGGAACTTGGACACTGTAGATTCCCTTACAAATTTTAATTCTACCACTGTTTAGCCTATCTGGTAAAGTTTTTAAATGGATCAAATTTTGTTAATTGAATTGTCATTAAGCAGGTTTAAGTCAACTTTTAATATCTTCTCACTGTCAGCTGAACATCCTTGACGATAGTTTCCTGTCCAAATTTCTAGGAATGTAAATCTCTCTTTTTTTCATCAAAGACTGGTAAAAAGTTTTGAAGCATTGGACTTGATGGTTTCAGAGGTCCATGGATCTTCCAGCAATGGGCCCTCAGGCATTTTATCATGACAAAGCAAAAGCGCTGCTGTCTGGGGCTGTGGCAAGGCTAAGGTGCCTTAAGGAAATGATGGTTCAGTGCTTCAGCATGGATGATGCCAATTAAGCTGTAGCTGTCATTTAAAGTTGCTGTCTTCTGGATTGCACCTCCTGTGCACAAGCAGGAATCAATCAGTCTCCTGTTCGGTGTTATAAATAAAAGTGAAGGTTTGTGGTTTTGTAAATGTGCCAACAAAAATAAAAAAAAAAAATCCCAAAACAACACAAACATAATGTTGCTCACTTCCAATAGTAGCAATTATTTCTTGGGCTGTTTCAGGAAGTGTGTAAGTCAGTCATATCTGATGTTTCATGTATCTTATGAATGAAACTAAAGCCACAGCTTTAAAACCTTTATAAGGCTGTGAATTATTTTTAAATTAAGGCAGTATCGTATCAATAAACAAGCATGTAAAAGGCTATAGTGTAATCAGGTTTATTGTTTCATAATAGGTTTATACAAATTATGAATGCCAGAGTTTTATTAATGGGACTTTTAATTATCCACTGTAGTGAAGAGTGATGTAAAAATATCTAACAGCTCTGCTAATTAATATGGGGATTCAATGGTTGTTAATTAAGGGCAAATGGGACAGGGCTAACACAATCCACTTTAGACTATGATGAATAAAAAGTCAAACCAATAGCTTATTTCCAAATTAGCATGATTGATAAAAAGTCAAGTCAGAGCACAAGTCATTCATCCTAAGGGAGCTGCAATTTTAATAATTAGACAATACAAAAAAAGAACATGTCTATAGGCCTTGAAATAAAAGCAAAAGCTGCAAAAAGATTCAAAGGTCTAAAATACAGATTTGTAAACTTGGTTTTAAATATGTAACTTTGTGCACTGTGAGTCTTTTCAGATCAGTTTCACTTCTCAGATTTATATAAAACCGACATGCAAATGAATAGCAATCTGTAATATATTCCAGGAAAATTATTCATTATTTGACTGTTTTCTTCTATTTATCAGCTATTTTGAACAGCACTTTACATACTTAATAATAATAATGATAATAATAATAATGATAAAAAACGTAGGGTAGAGGGGAGAGAAGCAGATTGCCAGCAACTGGTTTATCACCCTGTCTCTCTCTGATCATAGCAGTCTATCCTCTTCTGATCACTGGCGATTTATTACTTGCTGTCCTGCATTTGGCTGAACATTTGAAACTTGTGTTTAAAATCTTCAGAAAGTTATATCTGAGTGTGTATATCCAGAAAAAGCCTCCAAGGTAGAATCCAGTGTTTGGTGATGTGCTTATGTGACATAGGTAGTACCTGAAGATGCTAGGACAATTCAGCAGAGTGTAAGACAGCATTTGAGCTCTTCAAGTCAGAGACTCACAGGCAGTTGTCTGGGATCAGCAGAAATTCTGAGCGTAGCTGCGAGACTTAAATCTTTCTTTATCCTCCTGTCCTTTGTGCTACCTTGCCCAAGACAAAGGGGAGTCATTCCCACCTGTTCAGTTGCCGCAGTTGGTAGCCATCTCTAGATCTCTCATGCCTCCTATCTCCTCTGAGCTGACTCCTTTAATAAGCTATCTTTTTTTGTAAGTATTGACTTAGATACGTCTGTGTGGGATGTATCAAGAGTTTTCATGTAGTACGTAAGGTCTCAAATTTGATTTCTCTTTTGCTTAAGGAGTTTAAAACACTTCCCATGATTAATATCTTGCCACTAAGGTAAAGGCTACTTTGTTTTGGGATTGCTTCTAGTTGTCTTGTTACAGAAGTGGTGTGTAATAGGACAAGTCAGATGTCTAAATGTGGTTTAATGGGCAAATATTTAAGGCAAGTTTAAACCTATTAGGAAAAAACAAACAAACCAAAAGCATTCAAGGTTGTAATTGGAACATGCAGGAGAAAAAATCCAAAACACCACAACAGAAAAGAAGGAAAACATTTTATCTTTATGAGAAAAAGAGGTGTATATATGCTGTTTGGCACAGAGTGAGATTAATTTGCATAGTTGAATATGAATTTAAGAAATTGGGATGGGAAGGATTCTCCTGAAACATATTGCCTGGTCCTTTTCTATCACAACCAATTATTTCACATAACCTTTTCATAATCTACCACATTCCAGATAAAAGGTAGGTGTTTGTTTTCTACCTTGGGATGCTGTTTCTGTGCTTTGAGTCTCTGATGGTTAGAAGCCTTCTAATCTCTAGGCTAAATTTATTCATGACCAGTTTATTTTGATTCTGTTCATGGCCATTTGTTTCTGTTCCAGCACTAACTTTTAGCTTGTTTTTCTCCTTTAAACAAATTCTTTTATCTGCAGGCTATTTCTGACTTTTCTAAACAAGGCAATTCAGACAGGTTGCTTTTATTTGATAGTATGTCCCTTCCTAATTACTGTAATATACTTCTCTGCATCTTTTACAATTCACTTCTGTATGCAGGAATCCAGATAAGGCTTTGTCAGTGCTATGAGTATTTTCTTTATCTCCTCTGGAAATGTACTGACTGATGTATCCTACCTGTGATCATATTTGGAAGTTTATCAGCCTATATATCTTTTTCTTTCCTCCCACTTTTCAGTTTGCTGTAATTCTATCTTACAGTATAAATTTATATTAGTTTCTGGCTGCGTAGCCTTCACTCTATTGAATTTTGTCCTACCCTTATTACTCTGCTCCTCAAGGTTTTAACATTCTTTATATGTGGTAACTCAATCTTCTTATCACAGAATCACAGAATCTCAGGAGTTGAAAGGGACCTCAAAAGTTCATCCAGTCCAACCCCCCTGCCAGAGCAGGATCACCAGACCAGGTCACACAGGAACATGTCCAGGTGGGTTTTGGATGTCTCCAGAGAAGGAGACTCCACAACCTCTCTGGGCAGCCTGTTCAGTAACCCTTTGTAACCCACACAGTAAAGAAGTTTTCCCTTATATTCAGACTGAAACTCCTGTGCTCCAGCTTGCTCCCGTTTCCCCTTGTCCTGTCATTGGACATCACAGAGCAGAGCCTGGCTCCTTCCTCCTGACACTCGCCCTTTACAAATTTATAAACATTACTGAGGTCACCCCTCAGTCTCCCCTGCTCTAAGCTAAAGAGACCCAGCTCCCTCAGCCGTTCCTCATAAGGGAGATGCTCCACTCCCCCAGTCATCTTTCTGGTCTGCGCTGGACTCTTTCAAGCAGTTCCTTGTCCTTCTTGAACTGAGGGTTATGTGTTGGTATTGTCTCCTTAATTTTTTCATTATGAAATTCCATTGTATTCTTACCTTTTTTTTAGTGAATATCATTGTGAAAAGCTTGAGTGTTTTAGTAACTTTGATTTTGGTAATGGTGCAGCAGACTTTTATTTTATCATTTGGTTAAATATAACTGTGGGGAGTGGGCTCCCCCATGCTTTGTATTTCAATAATATAAAAATAAGCCTACATTTCTTAAGTCAACATTTTCTATGGTATTGCCAAAAGACAATGTTCATGATACAGGCCAGGTAGTATGTCATAAGCAGTTTGGTTTTTTTAAATGTTTATCTTTTATTATTGCTAATATGCAACAGTACATATATGAAAAGCTATATTAGCAATAACGTTGTCTTTAATTATTTTTTTCATGAATTAATTCCTATTAGAAATTAATTCTTACTACATTGTATTATGTTGTGATGCACTTTGGTGAAATTAACTCGAAGAGCTGCTCTTTGCAATTTTAATATTCCACTGGGTTTTCCATTCTAGAAAACTCATTATTATACATGTACAAAGCTGAAAAGAAACAAGAGAGAGGCATATTGTGTGAATAACAGTCAGGGAAAAGAGACAGCTGGCATGATAATTTTCTAATAAAGCTTAGAAAAGGCTGCTATGTCTTGAAAAACTGAAAGTGTTTTAATTTGAGAATTCCTTTTGTTTGGATTTGCTTTGTACTAAAAAGTTCTGAATCCTATTCACACCTTTTATGAATATTAACTGAAAAACAAATATATCTTGACAAGTCCTTCTAGCTTGGTAGGTGTACAAGAATCAGTGGTGTGTATCCAGAGGGGGCTGGTATTTCTTGTTCTTCCCATCCACTTTTATGCTCCTCCAACCAGACTGTACAGTTTGGATCTTGAGAAATAGAGATCTTCTGAATCACAGACAACTTATTAACACATGGAGCCTTTAACTATCAGTGCGCCAAACTGCAGCCTCTAATAAATGCCTGTAAATTTCTCAGTTCCTATCACATTTAAGATGATGACGTTTGGAGGCTGTGACATGGATCTGTTTTTAGGAAGATACTCGACAGCAGTCATAGGAATTAAATATTTCACCTGTGACCTTCAAAGCCACACAAATCTTGTTACATATGAGAAAAACTTTTTGTTTTTCTAGATATGACATTTTTAAGACTGTTACCATCTTACAGACTTTAAACCAGATTAAAAAAAAAGTATTTACATTTAATTACAAAACTCACACTCAGAGCATAGAGAGGCAAATTAAGGTGAAATTTTAAATTAATATGAGAGAGAAAAGTTAATCCATTAAAGTGAAATTTGAAACAAAATTCTGTGCTCACTGCTACCTTTCAGAAGTGGTTTGCCAAGACATAAGGCAGCATTCACTAAACTGCATTTCTGTCTGCTCTTGTGTTTAGTAAGGCTTTTGGAAATGTATTGAATACAGGGTTGAAGCATTTTTATAACAGTGTTTTAAAAATATATGAGTCCAATAATTTTTTTTATTCTTCAGCTTGATATACTGTTTTAATGTGTTGCTGTGATATTAGATTGTCCTAACTCTATTTTCATCCATTCATCTTTTTTATACAATAGAATGTTTTTGACATTAATGAAATTACTGCTAATTTATGCCATAGCAAGAGAGAGAGAAAGGAGTCAGGCTTGTTATATCTGCTATCGCAGTTCATGAGAGGATCAGTTAATTGCATTCCATTAGTAATTAACATAGGGGAATATGAAATACTAATGTTTTGTAAACTGCACATTTAAGAGTCCTTATTCTTGGTAACTATAAGACTGTAGGTGGCAGAGGGACAAAGGTCTCCACCTACAGATGGAACTTTTGCTGCTGTTAAATGAAAAACACACTAAGAGGGTTTTTGAAAACTGCAGTACATAGTTATGGAGTATGTGGCATTGTTACTATACTACAGATATTTATCTGATGTTTAGTTTAGTGATAAAAATTAACTGTTAATTGTTCCTTTTTTTTTCCTCCTTTCATTAAAACATGGGTAGGTTGGGCTTGATTAATTTTTTGTTTTATTTTTGTCAGGTTTTTATCAGTACTCAAACTCATTTTTCTGTTCAGCCTCGTCACGTGAACTGTATATATCACAGTGGGTTGCTGTCACTGGGTTCAGGTTCCCAGAACCCTACCTAGACCCAGGGTTGTTTCAGCAAATTCAGTGCTACAGATGGAAGGATATAGCAAGAGGGTCAATTATAACTACACGCTGGCTCCACTGGAGGCAGAGATTGAGTGACCCAGCGGGAAGAAATCCTAATGATAAAGTCAAGAGAGTTCCAGTTAAGGAATCTTTCCACTTAAATCAGTGGGCTTTGTCCTGCTAGGACTGGGTTGGGAGCTCCCTGCTTAGAGCTGGAGCCAAAATACACGTGTGCACAAGGTAAACAAACACTTGTGCTGTTTTTCCACTTCTTTGTCTGTAGGGCTAATGCATACACCTTCCCCCAAAATTTTCTATATCTTTAAAAATGCCATTCACATATATTTTAAATTTGCTTAGCCACATCTATTCCTTCATTTTATTCTATCTACTGGCACAAAGATTTTAACTGGGCTGTGATGGTACCAAGTTTTATGGCATTGTGGAAGACCTGAGTTTCATTTGCAAGTACCTATGGAGTTTGAACACAAGTCTGCTAGTGGGGTGGCTTTGCTGTTTAGAAAGTCATGTCTGGGGGCTGTCCTTGAGAGAATTTTCTTTTTGCATGCTCATTGTTTCAGTAAACTTCATTTGGGAACATAATTTTTGAATAGGTTTGTGAATAGGTATGCTTCCAAGCCTCCCATTCATTTGATGCTGAGATGTCTCTGACAGCCCTAGAGCCATTCCCATATCCATTTATTTCTGTCTTTCATCCCCAGCAGTTTCTTAATTGCAAAAACCCCAAATCCCCAGGCATTTAGTGTACATTGAAAACTGATTCACTCCTTAATAGATGGTAAAGTTTTAAAATACACTGTATCTGTGAAATGGAATGTGTATTGCAAAACAGTTATTTCCTAGTGGCGACTAGGTAGAGGTTTTCTGAATCTCAGAATGCGTTAAAAAAATCAGCAGCCCGTCCACTCAATCAAGGTGAAACTAATTAATCCATCAGTTCTAGTTGCACTTCCTGGACTGTGTGTTTGAGCAACATTCCATGTAACTGGTGTTACCTCAGTGTCATCTCCCATCGACAAGTCTAATGAAATGCCTTACACGGGAAGATTGATAATGCAGTAGGTATCAAATTGTGCACCGTGTTATCTAGTTCTGGAATAATTTTGGTTATTACAACCATTTTCATGAGCTTACAGTGGTGATGGGTTACGGCTGTGGCATGTTTGAAATATGAGGGACTTCTAGCTCCCTACTTTTAGGGAATTCTTATCTGGGAAACCTCTTTATGTAAAACAGTATAGTCTCCTCTCCTGTGTCGCCCTTCAATGACAGTGGGTGAGACTGAGTCGAGAATGGAAAGTCATGGCTGAATATTGAATTGTGCTTGACACTTCACAGAAGAAACTTGTAGCTGAAGTAGTAGTATTCCCAATGTATTTCCTCCCCGCTTTATGGCTTCGCTATTTATTGCTACCCTAAAAACAGGGTGTGAAGTGTGTATTTGAACAGTGTTCCTTTCTTTCCCAACTAATTTTAGTCTTTGACTTTGAATGACAGTTTATTGGTAAATTAAGAAAAAGTGTGAGTAAGAAGGAATGGCTAGCCCAGGTGATAGGTAACAGATACATAGCCTTTCATTTGTAGCTTGCCAGTTCAAATTTGGCTCGGGTCTGTATTGACAGAAATTCATTATCATCTGATGGTTGTTTGGGAATCTGTGTGAAATGAACTGATGGTATTCACATTCAAAAAAAACAACAACAAAAAACAAAACCTGTCACAATTACATTCTTTTTTGGCAGTGTCTGTGAGCATGGGGATGAACTTCCCTCTGACATCTTAAAGCAGTCTTTCCAGATTAGGCTTCAGGCAAATTGGCAGGATGAAGTGGAAATTTGCAGATACTGTCCAAGTTTTATCTATCTTTTGTCTAATCAAAGGACCTTAAGCGTGTAAATGATGAGAAACAGAAGTGGCTTCTATGTGGCCTCTATCTTTTGCTCTTTCAGGTACCCAAAGTGCAATTTCTGCCCTCTAATTACCAGAGAATACAGAGCATCCACAGCTGAAAACAGATAATTTCAATGAACCACTCTAGCTTTAAAAATATTCATCTGAGAGATTTGCCCTTGGGCAAATGTAAGTCTGCCAGACAAACAGAGACACAGTGGAGTAATTTTTGTCCCTTAGCCTTGTCTACAGTTTGGTAAAATTAACTGCCAAATGCCAACAAACTGCCAAAACCTTGTAGCAAAGGCAGAGACAAAATCCCTCAGCAAAGCATTTTCCGAGTGTGGTGATATTTAACTTAATTGGGAAAGTGCAGTATGTCAATACGAACTTTTCCCACCCCCCTATTCTGTTTCTTTCTGAGGCAGTCATACCATTTCATTTTAGCAATACAGAAACCTTCAACCACTAAAGGATGTGCCAGCCAAAAACCATCACTGCCAACAATTATATGCTAGATGTGTGTGGGCAATAACATATGCACTTGAAAGGACTGAAAAAGAAGGTATGCATGGTTCTTAGCATTTTATCTTGTCTTGAGTTTCAGTGTCTCCCTAAAATTAGAATTAATTTCAAACAGCAAAAAATCTCTGGGAACAGAACATGTAGGAGCCCTGTGATGAGCCAGGAGATTTTCAGACCGCAATTTTTTTGCTGTTACAAGGGAATGCATAAGCAGAACTGTCTTCATTACTCCTTTAAATAATTAATGCTTTCAGTATTTTTCAGGCATTGATTATCTGACCAGTTGTTAATGGACAAAGCTAGAGTGCTTCATAGTATTTTTCCTTTATTTGTATTTGAAGTGTCTAATAACCTGAGCATATGTTGATACACACGTAGGTACAAGAAGGAAGATTTTAGTGGTGACTGGAGCGTGACATGACTCATCTCCAACATATTAAAAATAGACAAGATGTATTATAAAGGCAGATTTAATGGAAAAAAAAAAAGGTAGAAACAGCGTGCAGGATACTTTTAAGCTTGTGTAGGAATGAAAGTGAGGAGATTTAAAAGCCTTTGATCTACTGAGACATTTTCTATTGTATTTTTAAGAATATATTTCACCTGCCGAGCAGCATTAAGTGGTTTCATTATTATATGTTGAAAGTTCAATTCAGGCCAATTTATATTTTGGCTGCTCAAGATCTAGTTAAAACATATTTCTAGTCCTCAATACGTCCCACTTCAGCTTGCTTAGGTAATTAGGCAGAGTTGTCATTTAAATTAATGCTGAGGCCAGGACATGAGGAATGATATATATCATAGGCCCAAATTATACAAATAAACAAAATCTTATTCTTAATAAGAATATACACCTATATGCTTCTTATTTTGGCTTTTGTGGATCAGGTGCTGTCTCATTCCTTGGAACTATTATATGCCATACCAATTAAAGGAGGTAGATTGTTGGCTTGGATTTACTCATGCAAAGAATGTAAATTTGTCTGTGCATGCCTTGTCTGTCTTGTCTGAGTACTGAAAAAGCAATTCCCGGGGCTGAACTGGGGTATACTATGTATTCATTAAAAACAAAGGGTACTCTGTGGAGTACTGTGTACATTTTTTACCATCTATTTTCATAAAAGGTGACTACCCTTGGCACAGGTGCAGAGAAGGTCAGGGAAGAAAAGAACAATCATACCAGAAGAGCTTTGTTTGTTTATTCCAGAAAAGTGAAGTCAGAGAAAAAGGGTAAAATTTACCCTGTAAATATATTGTAGGGTTGATGTCCATGAGGGAAAGTTGGCATTAAACTAAAAGCAAATGAGTAACACTTTCAATGAGTGAATTTAGACTGAAATTAGAAGACAGCTTCTGAATACTGGAGGAAAGAGGTTTTGAAACAGCCTTCCAATAATAGGGGAAATAATCTTACCTCATTTTTTGTTTGAGACAATTATGAAATGGCAAAGATAATGTAGTACCTTTAATAATTGGAAACTTGACTTAACGAGTCAGGAAGACATCTCTAGTCAGAAGATCTATAGTCCTAGAATGGGGAAACAGCAACTGAATTCTGACTCCTGTCTTCTGGCTGAACAACTCAATCAGTAGGCTCATTTTTTTTTTTGTTTAATCTGTATGCGTCTTTCACACCAGAATAAGAACCTTAGGTAAAATGTTTAAGATCTTGTCCCAAAACAGGTTCCCAACAGTCCCAGTTTTCTGTGGGCAGAAGCCATATTTGCTGTCTCATTCTGGCTGTGACTGTGCTCATGCTCCCCTGCTGCAGAGCTTGCAGCTCCTTGGGAGCTGGTTTGGATCAGGAGCATCGCAGTCCAGAGAGCTGAGCAGCTGTGGTGCTGCAGTGGCTACTGGCCACTTCTTTCTTGTTGAATGCCAGCTATAGATATAGCCATTCTGTCTGTGTCCTTCCTTCTCCTCTGCTACTGTAATCAAACAAATCCTGTGCTACTTTTACAGAACATCTATTTGCTTGCCCTAAGCTCTGGTTTTAATGCCAGAGTAATTTTTAGCTATATGCATAGCAGAGAATCCGAATTAATAATCAATTAATAATCGGCATTCAAATACTATGTAGTTATCTGTCATGGTTAAAGATTTAGCATGTGCTGTAGATGTTTTTACATTTTGGATGTGATTTACTTTTTATTTTTTTCCGGCTTCTCCAGTTTTTTTTGGATACTGCTAGTGTGTACAAAACTGGGGTTTTACATCTTACATTTGGCACAGTTGTGCCATATGTTAGCAAGAGTAAAGTCTACCTTTGGGACCCATAGAAATATGGCAGAGATTAATAAACTTCATATATGGCTTACTATTGCTGCTGTAAATTAAAAACAAATTATATTCAGGTTGTGTCTATACGTTACTGTTTGAAAGAAACATTTTGTCAACGATTTTACAAATTATGCAATTTGTTCTGTTACTTGTAAAACTGCAACTACAAATACATTCCTTGAGCATTTGACTTTTAAACTAGTGTATTAAGAGGTTTGTTAGTATCATTCATGAGTAACACTGAGCAGCAGTCACATAACTGAGAGTTATTGATAAACATCTAAACCTGTAAATAAAATGTGCCTGCTGTTGTACTCTTCTGGGTTTCACTGGAGGTGCAGCATTTCCCCAAAAGGTTGGGTACTTGATTTTACACTGCTGAATCAGTTGATTCAGTCACTTACAAGCTCGCCAGTATTCGTTTGTGGTGAGTAAACGATAAATATTTGAAAGTAGTTCTAGCAAAGCTGTATCAGTTTCATCATGGTATTCATCAAAAAACTAATGTTTGTGTGTCTCAATTTATCCAAAAGTAATTTTTAGTGATGGAGTCTAATCAGTACATTACAGTGATCTTTTTTGTTACCTAGAGCTCTGTTATCAGAGCTGCATATGATGTTTAGTCAGAAAATATAGTTCTTCTTTGCTCTAAACTTTACTTGAAGGTGTAAGACAGTCACCATTTTGTACTTAAAAACCAAGTGATCACACTTTACAATTCTCACATGAATAATCCTAATGGAGTCAATCTAAGACCACTGACTAGGTGCAAGAACATCCACCTATTCAAATGTGAGTTAATGTAGAGTAGACTGAATTTTGGTTGTTATCAATTGCAGTAAGTTTTCCTGCTTTGTGTGACTGTATTTATGCAGTTTAAAAATTTGAGCAAAACTTGAAATCTAAAATCATTAAGATTTCTTTTTTTCTTCGTTCAGGTAAGATTTAGGTTTTGGGCCCTTGCTTTTACGAGTCGACTCAAGCCCCTCTGCTAGTGCTAATAGTATAGCAACTTCTCAGCTTTCTTGTCCCTGAGACGTGATCCTCTATCGGCTGCATATTGCAAGGTTTACCCATGTACCAAGAGAGGGAGGCAGCAGGTTAGTTTGCAGGTGAGTTTAGGGTATTTGTGGCCCTCATGGGACCTTGTTGAGGTGGTACATCCTCAGCTGCAAATGGAGAACCCTGTGCCTCCTTCCAGCTCTGACTTTGTCTTCGTAAGCCGTTGTTTTGGCTCTAGCACAGATGACTGAAGAATCAGCTTAGTCACGTATTTGATGATATATTTGAGTTTGATGAAATCCTGTCATTCTTGTATTTGAATTTAGTTAGCTAAAAGTATTGAATTAATCTTTTCTTGTTTTATACAGACTGCGGGGTCATGGACAACAAGATGTTAGCTAACTTGATTCCTTCCAATCATGGCGAAATGTTTTACAGTTTTGTAGTTAAACAAATCTGAGTAGATAGCAAGGGAAGATCATTCCCACACTTTCACTCCATGGGGACCCTTTAGTCCTTTGTCCTGCTGATTTCTATTTTGAAAATAAATTAGAGAAGTCTTTTAGAGGAAAGACTTTAGAATATAAAGCCTTTGGGACTTTCCAGTCTGAGAGAGAAGATAGCTTTATTTGCCTTTAAGTAATAAAGTTTATTTTTTCTCTTTAAGTATTTATAACAAGTGAGATTAGGTTTTACAGTATGTAGTGCAGAATTCCATTTTCCAGAATCTCCTATTCCTTTTTAATTGCCTTATGCTTTTAAGTGATGATATAGAATGCTTAATCGTTCAGATTAATGAAACAATATTTGTAGAACAGGCAACTGCTTTCTATGAAGGTTAGTTTATATGTTATGTATCTGACTAACAGCTGTGTGTCTCATGGCTAACCTTTTATCCTACAAATTGAAGAGGAAAAGAAATTTTATTAACTAAAAGAAATACTCTGTTCTTCCTATGAATTTTCACAATGGAGCTTCCCTCCTTGTCTGTTAATGTTTGCAAATCTTCGGTATCAAGTAATTTTTTCATTGACTGTATTTTTTATCTTAATCTGGCAGTCTCAAAGCATTTTATTAACTTTAATTAAATTTTTATACTACCTTAAAAAGTGGCTTTTGAAAAATGGTATTTGGAGAGTACTGTAACCAAGAGGTCATTTCACAAGATTATTACTACTCTGAAATGCTGCTGAGATTTTTCAGTTCCTCTACCTTTGGTTGAAATCTAAGAAAAAAAGAACCAAAATAATTTACGAGAACTAGCAGAGTTCAAAAATACAATCATATATTTGCAATTTCACAGCATGCGATAACGATTCCTTTTTAAAAGGAGTATTACACTGAGAAACCAAAACACTTTGAACTAGAATTTTTTCAGTGTCAGTAAATGAAGTTGCTTTGCTGATAAACAGATGCCTAAATCTGTCTTGTTTGCCCAGTGGGTAATTGTTAATAAAAACAAACCCCAAAATACTGGGAACAAAATAGACGAATCCTGGGTCCAAGTGACTTTCTCATACAATTAACATGTAGTCTCTGGATGAAAAAAAAAAAAATCTGGAGAGAGAGGTTGCCTAGGATGAAGAGCTTTCTGGTGCAGAGTGCTTCCTCAACTTTGTTTTTTGATTTTTTTCTTTGCTAAGTCTCTTCTTCTGGCTTGGACTCTTGTTTCCTGACCTGTATGTTGTTTCTCAGGTAGTGAAGTTGGAATCAGAGTTACAGTTTCTCCATAAAGCCAGTGTCTGCGCAGCAAGCACTAAGTGTGGATAATCACAAAGCATCACTTGTGACTCATCAGTATTTTAATGCGAAGGTGATTATTGATGAGATGTTCTTAGTGTTCTCAGCTAGTAATTTCATTAAAGCTTACTCATTATACACATATCTGCCTTCCTGACTGGGCCCCAAAAATGTTTCTGTTAGCAGCTTAAGCCAAGCTCTGATCTGTTATTGCACTGATGCTGTGTGTGGGGTTAAGTTTTAAAACTATATCTGTATGATTAATGATACAAAGGAAACCAAATCAATGTCAGTGTGAGTGTTGATTTAACCCCTTGAATCATCTGATGTACCACTTGGACTCCAGAGCAAGTTCATGGTCATTACCTTTTTAAGCTGACAAATAATGATTTTTTTTCTTACCATTTTAATGGGGTTTTCAACTTTTTAAAGGTGAGATGCCCAGCTATATTGTGCTCCCCTGCCCCATATGAGAAGTGACGTGTGCCAGGAGGCACTCCGTGTGGGGTTGACCCTCAGCCTGAGGACTGGTGTCTCTGTTCAGCTCCTCATTCTTGCTCAGCTCAGATTTTGGTGGCTGTCACAAGGTGGGAGCTGTTAACTCCCAGATAGGCTACATCTGCCTGCTCCTTGCCCTGCCTGTTCAGGCTCTGCCCATGTACTGGCACTGGGGTGTGTGCCACAGGCTGTGCATCTCTGATTTAAAACCTGATGTAGTTTTCATTAGCTTTTTTCAGACAGAATATCTTGAAGGCTCGTAGACCTCAATCCTGAGCCTGTAAACAAAATGGCTTTCTGAAAGTCTAATCCTAATTTTGTCAGTGTTTGCCCTCTGTCAAAAAATACCACCTTGATTAGCATTCGGTTCAAAAGGAACCTGGGAGTTGAAGGTGAAGTGAGTGCTGTGATTGAGGCGGCACAGGGCGAGTGCTGTGCGTGGAGGCTTTCACAGCGCCTGCCTGCAGTAGGGAGAAGAGCCTCGCTGCAGAGAGAACAGATGCATTTCAGAGTCGCCCGCCGAAGGGAGTATATTATGCTCCCTTTTTAAACTTTCCCAAACACACACCATCTGTTTCACACTAGATACTTACAGGGTTTGATCAAATTAGAAGTCATGCTGAAAGGGGAAACTAAGGTTAGCACGGTCAGTTTTCTTAAAGCTACAGAAGTCGTGGCTCTGTTGCATTAAACCTTGAGTATTAATCTCTGTAAACTGGATGAAACATTGAGGTGTAGTGACACTGCCAGTTGCATGTGTTTTCCTATAGTCTTAATCAGAGTAACATTTGTAAAAGTAACATTCAGTAAATATCCTATAAAATGACAGCAGGAGAAAACAACGGTGGACAGTATGAGTGGCTGATAAAAATGAGGTAAAAGTACTGAAACAGATGTTGACTGTTTCAGAATAGCTACTATTAGGTATGCCTGACTGTAGAAACAACCTCTGAAAACACTGGATTCAAAAATCTTTTGACACAGACTGGTAGGCCTGGTCCCAAAATGTGTGCTAGGGAAGTCATCTAGCAGTTGTATGACAGTGATATGAATGAAACTGAGAAAAGTGCAGGAACAATATATTGTGATTGGAAAAAAAATAATAGCTTTCATGGTCAGAAAGGAAGGGAAAGAAAAGGAATGGAGTCTTACAAACATTCTGTATGTTTAGCAAGGCAGTAGTCTTAACGCCTGTTTCACTTTCGAGGCTCTGATTTGCAAAGGTGTTTAGTCATTAGTTTGTTCAGCATTACAATTTTTGGCTTGCACAGGTAAGGCAGTGAGACAAGGAAAATTCCTCACTTTGGAATACAAAGTTTAGGCTCCTTTGGCTGTGTCTTTTTCTAATAGTTGTGCTTGAGTTTAGGTGTGAGATTTTAGAGCCAAGCGGCTTGAGCCACATCAAGAGCAGGTTTCCTGCCTGCCCTTGCTCCCTGGCAAGGAGCTGTATGGGCAAACCGAGTTTTAGCTCATCTTCAATTTTTCCACACAAGCTGCTGTGATGCCACAGACTGTGGATACACCTGGGAGGAACCTGCTCAGCACTCCTAAAAGCCTAGGCCTCAACTTTTTGTAGTGAAAAGGATGTGGTTCAAGTCTTCTCTTTTTCTCAGGACAGACCACTATGAGACCCAAGATATAACTGTAGAAAGAGTTATGAAAAACTTTGGTTTTGCTGTGCTAAAATTGTTGTAGTTAAATTTGAGGCATAATCACAAAGAATATATGTCACAAATTACCTTGTTTAGAAGTGTTGTTACGATTATTTAGACAATGCTAAAATAGAACTATAGACATGTAAAACACGTCTGAAATAATGCCAAAACACTGTGGAAAAGGCTGTGTTGAAGACATTTCCAAGCCATCTAACAGCAGGAAGTAGAGGATTTTTTTCTTTCTTGAGCATCCAAGATCCAGTTATCTCAAAAATGCTGATCTTGCAACAAAATGGCATCTTGGCCTGTATTAAAAA
>NW_010199666.1:32695-41312 GCF_000695765.1 Mesitornis unicolor
GAGCGTGTTCAGAGAAGAGCCACAAGGATGGTGAGGGGTCTGGAGAACAGGCCTGATGAGGAGCGGCTGAGGGAACTGGGGTTGTTTTAGCCTGGAGAAGAGAAGGCTGAGAGGAGACCTCATCACCACCTACAACTGCCTCAAGGGAGGTTGTAGAGAGGTGGGTGCTGGTCTCTTCTCCCAGGTGATGGGGGATAGAACAAGGGGAAATGGCACCAAGCTGTGCCAAAGGAGGCTCAGGTTAGAGATAAGGAGGAAGTTCTTTACTGAGAGGGTCGTCAGAAGCTGGAACAGGCTGCCCAGGGAGGTGGTGGAGTCACCATCCCTGGATGTGTTTAAAGAGTGAGTAGATGAGGTACTTAAGGATATGGTTTAGGGGGTAGACAGGAACGGTTGGACGTGATGATCTCAGAGGGCTTTTCCAACCGAGTGATTCTGTGATTCTGTGAAAATAAAGTCTCTTCTTTTATCATGGTCCTAGAGGTAACTACCAGACATGGGCATTTATTTAAACTAAACCTCCAAACTCTGTAAGGCTTCTTCATAACTTCTCATTGCAACCGTTCATTTCATGCTTACTTTGGTAAAAAAAGCCCTAGTTTAATATATTCTTTTAAATCATAAATGTTTATATTGGCCCCTTGGACATGAGCAGGACACAGTTGGTAGGGCAAATTTGGTATAATATTTTGATTTGTTACTCGATTAGAAAATTGCTTGCTTCATTCTCTTTCCCCCAGATTAGATGGGCACAAGGCATCTTGCAATTTTATTTTTTTTTCAATTACATATGCAGAATTTTTTAACCTAAAACAGGCAGATACAAAGGAGATTGTTCTTCAGTTCACTACACTTTTGTAACCAGGAGGCGTTGCAATTTTCCATGCAACATCTTGATTAAATTCCTTTAGAAGATAACAGTTTTCTAAAAATTAATTTGCTTTATAAAGATCATTTCACAAGCCTACACTGACATTCCACATAAGTGGAATGTGATCCTGCTAAGCCAGATAATCTATATCGTGAAGTCTCTGCAGTATCTGTTCACAGGACTTCGATAGCAGAGCTGCTGGGGTTATTCCTGGCCTATGGGCTAAGGGGATTTAGACTAGCAATGTTGCTGGGATATTCTTTGCTGATTAGAAATTAATTTCAGATCCTCAGTTCCATGATAAATTTTGTACACTTTCACATAGGTATGATCTAGAATGTATATAAATACTGTAGTGACATGATGAAAAATGGGATTGGTGAAAGAACTGCACACGTCTGTCAATTTTTTATCTTTACCTTGAGTTATTTTTGAATTAACCTTTCTTTTAATTTACAAGCTTCTTGCTTGAGGCAAAACAGTTTTTACTTCACAAAACCATCTGCCTAGTTTCAAGACTTTCATATCAATGGACAGACCTAGAATAAGGCACCATGTAGCGATAGGCAATTTGACAGGAGCTTTGACAAATTTGAGATAAATTACATGACCATAAAGAACATACCATTGAGTGTTGAGTGATACACCGATTATATTTTTGTGCTTTGTAAGTGAGAGACAGCTAAGCTGGAAGGCAAAGTCACCAGTCACTGGTTGGTGGAGACACATGGCATACTTCATACATACATTCTGTAAGTTTAAGTTTAAAGCTTTTATTTTTTTTAAAAGGTATTTATCAGGCTAAAACTTTGTAATGAACTTTTGTATGCATCAGACAGAAGAAATGAATGGAGAGTAAAGTAGGTTCTCTATCAGGTAGCAGTATCTGTATAATAAATCCAGTCTAGACCTATTGTTGATGTAGTTATCACTTTTTTAATGCTATTAAAACAAAAATAATTTAGCTTGCGCAGCAGTAAAAGTTGACCTTAATTCTAGTGCAAAATATGTTAATTGTTTTGGTTGGTTTTTGGTTCTTTTTTGTATATTTGGTTGGTTTTTTTGGTGTTGGGGTTTTTTTTGTATGTTTTGGGAGCGAGTGTGTGCTCTAGAATCCAGTTCTGAAGGGTAGGGAAGAAAATACATTGTTTGCAACATTGATGGATTGTTATCAGAGCTAAAGAGGAGACAAAGTGTCCCCTCCCACCCTGCTTCCTGTAGAACAAGTGCAGTGATGTAAACAGAGCGTATCTGATATTCACGTCATCCCTCCTTTGCAGCTGGGCAAGTCTTCTGTTGTACAGCACCTTGCGCAGTGAGGCCTTAGTCTATAACAGCAGCTTCTAAGTACACAGAAATAACAGCAAGTATTGCTGTTCCTCACTGAGTAAATTTAACTAAGAACTTTCTTCAGAAATGCAATATTGAGTGAACAAACCATGAAAACTGTCACTCGGCTTTTGTCTATAATCTATCAGGTTTTATGTGCTGTTCTTAGTACTGGGTTTAGTTGTAATGTCTCACAGGGCCACTTTTCAAAGATACACCCTGTTTTTATTTGCAGTTAGAGCTGTTATCACTCTCCTTAAATAATGCATTTCATAATTTAAAGCAGACAGGGAAAGCTACACAAACATGAACTTAAGTGTATCTCTACAACACTCCTGCAAGGAAGCTTAAAATTATGATATTGTTATTACTTTCATTGCTAAATCAGTGTACCAAATACAGTAATCAAATTTTAGGCAGGGGTTACCAAAAGAGTTTTCACTGAAAATTGTTTGCAGTGTTTGACATTATGGATTTATTTGTAAGCTTCCAAGCAGTTGGCAAAACATTAAAAATGCACCTATATTTACAATCCTTTCCAAATGGAACATTTTTTACCAGATCTTTAAATTTTGCAAGCCACTTCTATAAACTCAGGAGGAAAGATAGTGGTGGAGTAAAATGGAAAGAGAATGTAGACTCCAAAGTATAGCTGCATTCAACATGGTACACAAGTCCTTATCCAACGGCCACTAGCACAAGGAGTGTTCTTTCACTCTTTTCAGAGAGATTTGGGTTTTCTCACTGAGAAAAGTTGGAAACATTTTGTTTAGGAATGGTGCAAGGTCCTGAAAAGGAGAAAACTGAGTTGGGAACCTATCAGTCTCCAGGGCACAAGAAGGGCCTTTAACAGAACACTCCTCTCAAATGCTGAACTTTTGAGAAAGTGCGAATCTGGATGTAAATAGTTTGAAGCACTTCTTAGCTTTCTTGATAGCAGTTCCAGGTGTAACCTTCTCTTAGAGGGGTGAGAATGCAAACATCACTATTAACACATGAATAAAATATCAGAGACTAGACTCTATCTGTTCACTAGTGTCTCATATTTGTTAAAAAGAATTTACATGCTATTTAAACATATTTTACAAAGATAAACCTTGACTCAATATATTATAATGCGTACCTGAACCTCATTTCAACACTTAATGATTACTAATGCTAAGCAGCTTCTTTTTTTTATTTGTTTTTTTTTTTTAAACTTGAAAATATTCAATAGTTGGCATGGAACTTGCTTATATATTGAATGGATTAGGATTCCCTTAAGACAACACTTTAAAATCTGTTTTGAAAAACATTCCTAACAGCAGGCAGACCACACACATTTCAGATCACATAATTTATTGGTTTCCTTCCTTGGTAATTGCCCCTTGGATCTTACAGCTTTAGTGCAAAATACTAAGGCTCTGTAATAGAGGGTCACTGTCAGTGTATTCCGTAGCCTTCAGTTGAGTTAGGTTAAGCTACATTTACCTATTTTGCGAACAAATATACAGCTCTGCGTATTTATCTGCTATTTCTTGTACTTACATAAATGGATCAATTAATAAATAAGAACTCCTAGAATTCCTGTTTTTCAAGGAAATGTATCCTGACTTGCTGAAACACATTCTTGCCTTCTCAACAACCAGACCAGTTTAATTAGGCAAATGAGTATAACTGCCTTCAAGAGTAAGCAGAAAAGGAACCGAAACAATTTGGGCGAACTTCATACTGAAGTCAGTGAACTTGATTTTACTAACTGTTAAGGGATCGGGATTTGGAAAAGGAGCCTAGGATTCAATTCCGTATGTGACAAAAAATGTGCTTAATTTGTATATGCAAATATTGCATTGCTAACAAACCTAGGCTGCAGTATTTGGGACTTGTAAACACCTGTCTGGTAGTAAAGTTTTTAAAAGTTACTTCCCATTCATTCTTTTAAAATTAATGTGATTGCGTTCTCACCTGCTCTGGCAATAGCATTCCCAGAGATATGTGTGTTGTGCGGCTGTGGATTCCACTCAAGAATGAGCTCATTTCCATTACCCTTCAACCTGTCTCAGTGTTGTTAACTGCGGTGGCCTCTCATTAGGCAAACCTGGCATCTGCTGGCCCCAGATGCCAATCTCTGGGAAGAGTTTTTCTTATGGTAACATATGGACTTCAGCTTCCCTAGCTGCTTTGTTTCCTCTTTTTTGTGTCTTTCTCTACTTCTTCACAAGAAGCTGATACATTATTAGTGTTATTTTACTAGTGACTTCTTGTCCTGTTAGTTTCTTCTTATATGTACATGATTTCTTTATGTTTCTATTTATGAATATATGGAAAGTTCTTTAGTTGGAAATGTTCTAGCAAAATTATAGGATCTTCCTAGTAAACCATACCTAGTACAGCATGGTACTCCTCTCTTACAGTATTCTGGGATATTGAATAGGGCATCATAGAGCGTGCTCTTTTCTTTGTCTTGATGCTGCATCGGTTTATGCTGAACATTATCTAAATGTGAGTGTAACCTAAAGAAAGCAGACAAGAGCAGCAACTGAGAATAGCTAGGCAGTATAACAGGCAATGCATAACAAAAGGAATTGATGGAACAGTTGGCGCACTGATGCGAGTATCAAACAATAATAGTCCAAGTAACACACTGCTGTTTTAGTGGAGTCATAATAGAAAAATATGGGACATGCGTGAAAGGTATCATCGATTTATACTGAAGGATATTAGAGAGTAATTTTTCTAGAATAATTTGTTTTATGGAAAGTTTTGCCGAGTTCAGACTAATTGCTTTGTAACTGCCATCATTACCACAACAGTGCTGCAGTTTAACAACTCTCGGGTTTGTTACGGCTGTGCACCTTCCATAGTTTCTTTGTCCTTAGTATGTCAGACATGAAAGGGAGACAGTGTCATGCTGCTCATGAATTCTAGGTGCCTTGATCCTTGATCACTTTGTTAAATCATTAGAGGGAGGTCCCTCTGGGAATTATCAAAAGTCTCTGAAGAGTCACTTATGAAAATGAATGTACCTTGCACATAACGTATATCACTTCCAATCCTGTCTAGAGTCAGGCTTCTCTCTGAAATGCTTCTGAATGTTAATCAGTAATCAGGGCACAGATTGGCACACGCTGCTGGGCTTTGAAGCTATTCCTATCATATGATTTGTCACATCCTTAGTGATACTTCGCATGATTTTCATACATATCCTATTAGGCTTTCTTGCTGAAGGACTTTAGATTTCAGCAAAATACTTGACAGCACCCAACTGTTGGGCATTCTTGAGAGTTTCACATTAGCGAAGTACAAGGTGCCACTTGACAGCTCCAATTGACTGGAGGATTGAGAAGTGGTTACACTGCTCGTCTCTGTTGTAAAATCACTGCTGGGTAGCTTTTCCAAATGTCGGTCTGCATCTGTATTTCCCAGACTGGAGGCTGTTAGATTGTACCCCAGATCTTCTTTCCATTTGCTTGTCAGGCGGCAATGTCCTGTGCCATGTGGAGTTCGGTACAGCTGCTGGCCTGGAGTGGGCAACTAGTTTTATTGTGATGTAGTGAATTTTCTTCTCTGAATAAAAGGATGTAAATCACAAGAATAGTTTATTATTAAACCTGGTTTATGTTTCTCGATGAAATGATTTTTTTTCTTGCAAAAGAGGAGGATTTTTTTTAAATGAACATTTTCATGTATATAAAAGAACCTATTGCCTTTTTCAAGAAAAGTTATTAAATTTTAATTAATATTTTGAGAGCCTTATAAATTTGATTGCTCATTGTCTGTAAAAAAAATAAAATTAAAAAACTATGCTTTCATTTTTAAGTATACTTTACTAGAAATGATGGGTACATTTTAAACTGCACTAGGAAAAATTTAAATACCTTTAAAATTACAAAAATAATTTCCTCTGGTCTAGTTATAGTCATTCATCTTGGGCGGATTCTGTGCAGGTGTGTGTGGTTTTTTAATTTCATCTCTAATTTAGACAAGAATCAAAGTATAAGTTACAAATTATTCTAATGAGAAGTTCAGTGTTTCTGTAGGTTTAATTTCTGAGTAATCTGGGAATAAATGAAGGAGTGCTATACTAACCATGGAATCTGCTAAGCACTCACTGGGGAGAATATTTCCTTTGCCCACTGGGTACAGTGGATGCAGAGGGGAAACATACTGAAAACTCATCTGAATGTAATTCTGTGATTAAGACTAGTTTTTTAAATCATGTAATTTCCCTTTAATGACCCTATGTATTATTCTACTACCTCACCTCTTCCTTAGATCAGAAATTGTTTAGGATTCTTAAGATCATAAATAGAAAGCTAAGGAAAGTGAAATGGAAAATAATACAGAATTAGTATAAACACTTGTTGAGGTAGATGAGTGTTTATCCTTCTGCAAAACTTATTCCAGTACATGTTAACAGTACAAAGCATATACATGAAGTTTCAAAATGTTTCTGGGAACAGACACTGAACTTTTTGTTATTAATACAACTGCTTGCCTGAAATGAATTGCAAATACCCTTAGTATATGGCATGAAAATGTTAAGTGTTGATCAGACAGTGTTTGATCTTTTATGGGGTTAGGGGAAAATGAGTAAAAATGCCTATACTTTGTGAAAAAATTATTTTTAATTAATTCCTGAATCTGTTCTAGCATCTATAATGTATCACTCACTTATACACCATGTCTAAACACCCGGAGAATTTTTTAAAATATTTGAAATCAATTTAGAGCTAGATCTGCATTTCCTGGCCACTAAGCTGATCTGCTCTAGCATATTCTACATTATTCTGCTCCTTTTGCCCCTTTGCTAGGAAAAACCTCTGATAGGTTCCTCTCTGGTTGACCCTTGCAGGAATATGAACGAATGCTATAGAAAGGAAAAAATACAGAAACATCTGTATTGGGGTTAGTTGAGCTCTTATTGAGGAGCGCAGTCACTCCATTTTTGTGCCAGGCTAGCCAGAAGCTGAAAAAGGGGATGTGTGGTACCATTTCCTATCACATTCAGATAAGGAGATTGCTTTCCACAGTTGGATAAGAGGCATTTAGTGAAGAAATTATTCCGTAAGGAAATAACTAATGGGAAACAGACCTGCAGTGGACATAAGAAATATCTAAAGATGCTCTTGGGAGGAACTTTCAGCTATGCACTGCTAGCAGATACCATTATAGAGGATTGTGAAAGTACATCTGCCAACTGAAATAACTGGCAGTGAACAAAAGATGATGAGTGAAAGAAAATAACCATTGGCGTGGTTGTGAAATGCATTATCTAGTCATTTTCAGCATCTGTAACAGCAAGAGCATTCCTATTTTATTTGTGGAAGCACATGCAATGTTCAAATCTGATGGTACAGCAGTGAATGAATTTGTAAAGTTCAATATTATAAATTTACAGTATTGTAAGACATCTGAAAAAAAACCCCAAAACAAAACAGGTATGTTTGTGTGGTGTCTAGAGTCACAAAGAAAGAAGATTTGTGTACTCTGGACTGGGTTTTAATTTCTTTTGTTTCCTGGAGTATATGTTGACGAATGATGACTGGTGCATAATTTTGTCACTGGCTAAATCTGACTTGACCCTGTCAAACTGCTGGAGTTGCTTTCTCTACTTGGAGAACCAGCTTCCTCACAAATAAAAAAAAAAAACCCACCAACCCTTCCAATAAGACCTTACATGTGGCCAAATCAGTTCATCAACCAGCCTCTATCTCCAGGTATGGGACCACTGTCAGACCACTATACCTGCCAGTGTGTCTGTGTCTTATGCTAACTACTTGTCACCAGCAGGCTGGGTAAGTCAAGATTTAAACATGATTTATGACACCAGAAACAAATATGTGCTAGGAAAAAACAGGTTCTCTGCCAGGCTAGAACTTTATCTCATGAGCATGTCTGTCTTTCACAGAGAAGTGAAACACATGAGCAAGCTTTCCTAAATTACAGACTAATCTACTTTCCAGTGACTATAAAATTTATTACTGAAAGTACAAATAGCTGTCAGCTCTGAACTAATTAAAATGTTAGGATTAACCTAAGGTGTGCTATTGCCCAAGTTTTCTGGAAATGAGAAAGGCATAGAAGACAAAAAAAAATGGACATTTAACTGGTACTGACCTAGAACAGAGTTCTCAACTTGAATAAAAGATCTGATTGCTTTACATGACACAGTTAACTTCTGAAAGCTTCTAACTATTGCATAAGAAATCCATTTCTTCACTATAAGTAAAAGTAGTATACCACATTACCTGAAGTAATGATGTTCTTAGCAGGTGGAGTGGGATTCTGATTCTTCTGATTTATGAAAGCAAATGTAATTTATAATATGCTATTTTTTACCAGCTGCGGCACGTGTGTATTGCTTCACCCCTACCTGATAGATATGAAATACTTATTTAATCTAATGGTTGTATCTATGTGTGTGTGTGTGTGTGT
>NW_010199667.1:0-23276 GCF_000695765.1 Mesitornis unicolor
AGAGGTCTCTTCCAACCGTAATGATTCTGTGGTTATTATCTATATTATTATCTTTTTTTAAAAAATCTTTATTTGGAAGCTAGTGCTTTAGCAAGTTAGGATCCATCAAATTTATCTGACATACATCTATATCTGGCTGCTGTTTTTGTCATGGTGAGTATTTTTGCTCTTGCAAAATGCCTGTTTGCAATTACCGCTCCCTTTATCACCTATCTAATCTAAGTGCTGGATGGCAATTAAAGATAGCAGAGACTACAATTGCATGCTATCTGGTGTTCCCAGTGTGTTTTGTTTAAAAAGCTGCTGTTATTTGCAGTGGCTAGCACCTTGAGTAGAGAGTGGTGTGTGAAGTTTGGGCTCCGGGTAGGGCACAGATGCTGCAAAAAGGAAGAAGGAAAAAATGCTGCCTCCAGCTGAGCAGGGGACGTTTAGGGGAAGGGGCGGGTTTGCAGGTAGATCGCTGGTCTGATGGCCTCAAGGTCTGGACACATGGTACTTGTTGAGAGAAATTATTTTCACATCATAATTTGTAGTAAAACATTTTTTCAAAAAGTAAAAATCAAGAGAACCTGTTGCCCAAAGCTATGCTATTTAAAACTTTTTAAAACCTGTTTTAAAATGAAGCAATCAGCTCAATCTGGCATCATGATCAAATCAACAAATTAGCATCTGTATTGGATAGGACTTAAATTACAAAGCGATTTAAATAATCAAACTAGTAGGCACATAATCAGCAATTAAAATGCGTTTGCGGACTATAAAGTTGGTATTTCCAAATATTAAAAACATCCAGATGCCTGAGGGCAGTTCTGAAGAAGCTGACCCAGAAGCAGTTTGGGCGACATGGCTTATGGTGGAATTACATCTGCAGTTTTTGGGGAACTGAGGAATGACTGAAAAAAGCAGCAACAACAGACACTGAACATGTAGCAAGGAATATATTCAAACTTCTGGTCATCATCCCCTATTTTTTCCTTCCCTGCTTACGAACTATAAATTTACAGTTTTACCTTTCTGAACTTGACACACAAAAGCAAGCGTGGACAGCCTGGTAAAGAAGCCCCTGTCTGAAATGCATTTTAAACACAGTTTTCTTTCCCACGTGTGCTGTTTCTTTTTCAGTGCATGCAAATCCTCACATGTAACATAGGCAGAGGTAAGTTTTAGAACCACTTGACACATTTATTTATTACTTTGGCTTTTATACACCTATGTCTTCTGATCTGGTTGAAACTGTGCTCGTTTTGAGGGAAGAGAATGTCTTGCAACCCATGTTCCCAACCAACATGTAGCTGGCTTGATTGACCCCCTGCAGGGAAAACTTAGATTTGTGTTTGGAAAAAAAAGGTGAGAATGTAATTCTGTGGTTTACTTGTGTAATATTTTTTTTCCCATAAGATTTCAGGCAAACGAGGTTTGTTTATTCCCTCTAAGTAAAGTTGCAGCAGAAAGCGTGTTAGGGTCAGCTTAGAATTAATATTTACATCTGTGAGTAAATGGTGAAATTATGTTGTTTTGAGTAGTTCTATAAACATTGAAAAGAAAGGTACTGTGGTTTACAGACGTGTGTCCTTTGCTACTTTACAGTGTCTACAATTACACATTTGGAGCTTGACAGTGCTCACGCTGAAAAAGATGAACAAAGCTGAAACCAAGTTGTGTTAACTTGATCTAGTTTGGCACAAGTTGTGATGGAAATCATGCTTGAAATATCAGAATAAGCCCTTAGGAATGGTGATACTAGGTCAGATCAGAGCTTCACGTTAGCCTGATATTGTCACCTGTGTTTTGTTCTTTTTCAGTTCTCTTTCCGTAAGGACGAGAGGCCCCTGTGGACACTTGGCTTTTACCTGGCATGGTGTTGCACTGTCAGCCAGGATGGCCCCTTAACAGGAGCAGCTAAATTTGGGATGGGATCGTTCATAAGGACGAGAGGCCCCTGTGGACACTTGGGTTTTACCTGGCGTGGTGTTGCGCTGTCAGCCAGGATGGCCCCTTAGCAGGAGCAGCTAAATTTGGGATGGGATCGTTCACCAGTTTGAGTTAAGAGCATCTTCTGTGGTCAAGCGTGCAAGCAGCTGCTGTTCCCTGTGTCCAGCTTCAAGCGTCTGTGTGTGCTGAGACCCTGTGTATACAGCAGTTTTCTGACTCAAGTCACTTGCTGGTTGGGATAGCCCCAAATCCACGAAAAGCCTTCCTGGGGTGTCAGCCTTCCCCACCCCAGGGAAAGACTGGGTGCATAGAATCATAGTGTGGTTTGGGTTGAAAGGGACCTTAAAGCTGATCCAGTCCAACCCCTGCATGGGCAGGGACACCTTCCACCAGACCAGGCTGCTCACATGGTGTCTCCTGGGTGGTGAAGGTGTCCTGCACAGTCCTCAACTTGATGGGGAGCTCCAAGTGCACATCCCCTCCTCATTATTTCCAGTGATGGGGTCATCTTAATGGGGACATTTCTCTTCTGCCTAGTTCAGAAAGGGCCTCCTGACAGTTTCCAGGGAACCTCTGTCCCTTCCCTAGTGGCTTCTGCCTGGTGAGGCCTTGCGCTTTGGGATTCTCCCTTCTGCTTTGTGTTGGCAGCCACGGGTGGTTTACAGTGCTCTTAACCTCCCTTTTTCACTATAGAAATATGATCTTCCAGCTATGGCTACTGAAATCCAGACCGCTGTGGTCAAAATGGGGAAAAAAAAACAAATAAGGAGGGAAACCTTAGGGGAATTTGGGCCACAGCAGGGGATGGTGTTGGTTAACGTCAGCCTTGGCTTCTGTGCTTGCACCAAGTGGAGATGATCCGGTTGTGGTTCACCCAAGATGTAATTATCCTGCGGAGCGATCGGAAAGACACCAAGAATGTGTGACATCTGCGTGCCTGGGTCTGTAATTGCAGTTCCCACTTGAAGATGTGCCAGCCTCTGCCCACATTTGGGGATTAAGGCGTAGCTGTACACGGGGGACAGGGAAGAGACTCATTCGCATAGAAAATTGCGCTTGTTCTTTGCTCGTACGCTGTTCTCTCTGTCGACAGAGAACGTCGGCTTTGAGATCCTAAGGAGGGCTTTTGCGTTAGATCTGTTTTGCCAGGTGTAATTGTACTTTTACTTGTTATTTTAATATCCTTCTTACTCATTCTCTGGGTGGGACCTGCAAGGCTGAAAGGGATCTGTGTAACTCTTCTGACTGCAAATAATTGGGCTTCACAGAGTAATCTCATCAGATATATTCATCTGTGCTTTTGAACTGTTTTGACAACAGATTTTCCCTCCTTTTGCTATCTACCAGAGTTCCAGATGCAACTTAACTTGCTCCCGCTCGCTAAAAACCAGAGCAGCTCTGCAGCACATATTTCATTAAGGTGAAGGCAGGGAATAGGTAAAAAAACCCTAACAACCTAGTAGAAATAAATACATATTACGGTGTTCAAAGCATTCTTCTTATTCCCTCCTTGAAGTATTTCTTAGACCAATTATGTGAGAAATTCATTATATGTGAGGATTTTGTAATAGCAAAGTGAATTAGCTGTTTGCAGACCTGCTCCCCTCTGTAAATGGGAACATGCCATATGACAGTGGGCCAGATTTTACTGTTCTAGGCATCACTGATATAGCTGTTTATTCTCCGAGCCTGGAAGAGATCCAGCAGGATTTAGTTTTATGAGGTTTAATGTAAAGGTGGTGTATTTCATGAGATGAAATCATAACACAGTGGGTTTGCAAGAATTCTGAAAGATTATTTTTTCAGAGTGTTGGCAAGCACGATTCTCCTGTGAATTACGTGTCTAAAAGAGAAATATAGATCTTCTTTCATTGGGTTGAAATGATAACTAATCCTTAATCCTTCCTCGATGGCCTGTGTCATTAATGCTGGCTGTGCATTTAGAATGCGTGCAGGTAAGAGCTTTAATTCTGCTATGCAATGTGCAGCTGTGCCTATAGCCATAGGAGATAGCCGCGTATTTGAAACGCCTGCTGTTATTTCTGGGATATATCTCTGAATTTTGGGTGGTTTGTTTTTTTTAGTCTTCTTGATTTGTGAAGAAGAGGTAAAAGCATCAGACATCTCAGACCTATTTATAGCTGTAGAAGAGCGATTAGCGCTATTGACTATATCTGCGATATGTCCACGAATACTTATGCCTGGGCAGAAGGTTTTCCTTTGGCCATTTGATTGTGGAGAACGATGACTATTGAGCAGCTTCTTGAGGTTTTCCTTCATATCTTGCCTTATGCATTAAGGGGATGAGATCACGCTGATTTAATGGTGTCAATTCGCAGCTACTTTTCTCTGCTTTACAGCAGTGTGTGACTACAGATCCCTCTTCAACTTGCCTTGTTCTGGGAAAGCTCTATGAAAGAGACACAGGGCTGGTAAAAACCTGGCTTCTATTTTCAACTTTGCTTAATTCAGTGTGATTTTGGACAAACAGTTGCATCTCTCTGTATATGTTTTGTTTCCTAGTCAAGAGGGTTATGACAATTAGAATCGATTCACTAATATGACACCCCAAGGGTCATGCACTGCGCTCTAAAACTTCTTATTTAGCCCAGCACACAGGGATGCTCAGCCCTGTTACCAGTCTAGATAAGGCTCAGGTTTGGCTGTACAAACATTCACCAATAAAGCAAAATCCCTCAGTCGTGCCCTTTCAGGATGATGTGTCTTCTGCCAAGAAGTTGGCACCTTGCTGGTTGCAGTTCATTATTTTAATGCATGCTTAGATTTTTGCATAGGAAGAGCATATTTCACAGAGGGGACAAATTCTGACTGCTTTACATGGCTCTATTTTTAGGAACTCTTTTAGGAGCATTCGTGCCTTAATGTGTGTTTAAGCCTGGGTCACTCGCTGATGCCATCATGCTGTTGGTGTTGCACATGGTGAGAAAAGGAAGTGTATCGGTTCCTCCCTTGGCACTCCTCAGTCACTTTACTCTTGGAGGTGTTAGAAATGCAGAGCTATGTGTTACTTTTTGGTTTAGATTTACATAAATCGAAAAAGGCCCTGACTTCTTGTGATGGCATTAACAAGGTACAGTTTTTTCCCATCTGGGGGTACCAAATCAGGACTGCTTTTTACAAGTTCTTCCCTTCCCTAAATTGGCAGCTCATTGTGGGTGATGCCACGCAGTATTAACAAACGTATTCCTTTGGAGGAGAGGACCTTAGGCACTGCAGTCCTCATGTGGTGGTTGGGAGCTTAAGTTCAAAGCGTCTTAGAGCCAGGCATCCATAAATCAAGCACTGGTTTTGAAACTGTAAGTCTGGATATCCCATATTGTGACTTACTGTATACTGATTTCAGCACAATGTGTTCTTAGTTATTGGGTGTCATCTGCAAGTTGCTAATCCCACAGATGAAGTGACTGGGAGAGTAGAGAATGGACTTGACTACACATAGATAGGATATCTCCTGTACTGTTTTATTTCTCTCCTATTATGGTGAGGAACCATTGCACAGAAACTGTTTGGAAATGTTATAAGCCACAGACTAGCATGAAATAAATAATATTTTTAACTGTGACCCCCTGATCAGGAAGAAGCAGATGAGGCTCTTGGACATCTGGAAAGAGCCTCTCATGTTCACAAGCACTGGTCCTCATGGGAGACTTCAACCACCCCAATATCTGCTGAAGGGACACCACACCAGGGCACCAGCAACACAGGTGGTTTCTGAGTTCATTGTTGGTAATATCCTAATGCAGGTGACTGAGGAGCCAGTGAAGGAAGATGGTCACTGGACCTCGTACTTGTAAAGAAGGCTGGCTGGGGAGGTGTAGGTCAGGGGAGGCTTTGACTATGGTGATTGTGAGGTGGTGGGGTTTGGGATCCTGAGAGGAGGAAACAAGGCAAATAGCAGGACCTTAATCCTGGACTTCAGGGGAGGCTTTGACTGTGGTGGTTGTGAGGTGGTGGAGTTTGGGATCCTGAGAGGAGGAAACAAGGCAAATAGCAGGACCTTAATCCTGGACTTCAGGAGAGAAAACTTGGGCCTGTTCAGGGACTAGCTTGGAAAAATCCCATGGGATGTGACCCTGCAGAGAAAAGGGGTCCAGGAGAGATGGAAATTTTCTTCTGGGATCTCCCCCTCCAAGCTCAAGAACAGTCCATCCTGATGGGCAAAGGCAGCAGCAGGGCTGCATGGAAGAACAAGGAGCTTCTGACCGACCTCGAATATAAAAGGCAGCACAGAGGAGGTAGACACAGGGGCAGTGAGCCTGGAGGCACATAGAGATGCTGTCCAGCCATGCAGGGATGGGGTCAGGAAATTCACAGCCCACCTGGAGTTGAATCTGATAAGGCATGTGAAGGCTGAAAAGAAGGGCTTCAAAAAACCCAACTGGATGTTGTCCTGGGCCGCTGTCTCCAGGTGGCCTTGCCTGGCCAGGAGCACTGCACCAGATGAGCTGCAGAGGTCTCTTCCAACCTCGGTGAGTTGGGGCGTTTTTATAGCCACGAGGAGCGTGGGATGGATGGAGCCAGCGGTACCTCAGGAGCAACCGGCTGTCAGAAATACCGAGTCACCATTCTTGAGCAGCATAATAGACTGTGGGTTTCGAGGTTTTGGAATACCGTGAGTACATGGCCTCGTATTCTGAGAGCACATAAAACACAGCGCTGAGCATCCCCTGGTAAAAATAAAACAATCAAGCTAAAAGCCCGCTTGTCTCATAACAACAACATGACGAAACATGAAATGTTCTTTTTCCTTGGAATTCCAATTTTCTATGATTTATTTTGCCAGTCTAATCAGAAATAGCTTCGCCATCGGAGTAGGGAATGCAAAGAGAGATGAGGTCAGAGTTCGTCACAGAAGTGATGTATGAGCTGGAGTCAAGGAGAAATTCTGAGCTCCCAGAATACAAAACATGCTGCAAATGTTATATTTTATTCAAGGTGAGAGGAGTTGCAAATACTTCAAATTATGGGTTATAGGGGAAAGGGAAAACATAATTTCTAGAAGGTAGCCAATGTCAGAGCCATAATTTACCTCTACAGGCCAGTTAGAACAGCAAGTTGCCATGGTCTCTTGGTTGGATTTTTTTTTCTGTTTTTCCTGGTTGGTGTAAAAGAAAATAATAATGAAAGTAGATTAAAATGAAAGATGTTAGTTCAGGGCTTTTTTGCTAGTGGGCCTGAGAGGAGATCTTGATTCTGAAAATGCTGGGAGGGTACAGTAGTTTTCAGAAATGAGATTCCTTTCACCAAAAAAATAAGTCTCTTAAAGTATGGAAAAATACTGTAGTTTCATCTGCTCTGGGGATGAAATATATAGGGCTTGAGAAGAGATGAAGCCTTCTGATTGTGCTGAATCCAGCCCTTACCTTAGCAAATCTTCAGGCCGTTTGCTCATACTGCACACTCCAGCCAAATCCCCCGGCTCCCCTGGGTAATGGCACCCTTTGGACACCGTCTGCCATTCGTTAAGTGCTTTGCTGCAAGGAGCCCTTTTTTATTGCACTGAATCACTCCAGCTTTGCTGGAAATCCCAGGTTTTGTCTGTGTGCATGTGCGTGGATATACTTGCAATAATTCCTGTGTTTAACTGTTCCCCTGTGTGCGTGAACACATGTGCGTGCTGTGTGTGTATATACATATTCTGGTGGTGTGGATGTGTATGTGTTCTGGTTGGGTGCGTGCACACACACAGAGGAATGACTGAATGCAAAAGTTGTTTTCTTCCCATTTTGCACAGCCAACAGGGCATGCACACTCATCTTCATCACAGTGCATCTCCATAATTGTTTCTCTTCTATTTAGGGGAGGGAAATCTATTTTAATTTTTAGTGCAAACATGCACAGACATCTGTTCCTAAAAGGTGTAGCTAACTTTCCTGCCAAGAAAATGTCCTTTGCTTGCACATTGCCTCCATTCTCCCCTGCCCTCCCTCTGCTTAGGGAGGAAGAGCCTGGGTGCACAGAGGCTCCCATAGCCACCATTATGGCCATGGGAGCACTGTTTGGGGTTTCTGTCCCCTGCTTTGCTGCTGGTCATCATATAAAAATGTGGTCTTCTGGGCTCTTACCCTTCTGTCAAATGATAATGCAGTTAGCCAGTAGGGAAGAAGAAAAATTAGGGGTCGAAGTGGAGACACCTTCTCTGCTACTGTGTAGGCCCCATTTCTGACAGAAATCAGGGTAAAATCTAGTATTTTGGGGTGGGAAGGTCAAGGAGCAGTTGATGCGCCAGCATGGAAGGAGTCACAACTGCGTGAAATATAGAAATGATAGTCGCATTGCTGTTTACTTTTTAAAAAAATTCCTTTTTTTCCCCTCTAAAGATTTGTTTGCTTGTCCTAGCAATGAATCAAAGAAAATCAGAAGGTTAAATAAGTGGCATATGTTTTTCTTCTGCAATTCATCAGCTTTTCCATTGCAAGGCCGTCCCAGGCTTTTGGAATCCATCTGTTCATTTACTGTAAACCTGGGTTTCACCCTCCTGTTGCCATAACAATTCTCTCTGCAGGAGCAATAGGAGCTGAGGTGATTGATGAGATCTCAACTTACTATCCTCATTCAGCCCAGGAAGAACACAGTGCTGGGATAATCGACCCATCATTTCGGAGCAACGTGTAGGAAGTCCGGCAGATAAAAGACACTTTGCATCTGATTATAATCTCTCACAGCAGTGCTTCTCTGGTGGAGCTGTGCTGATTTGGAGCTAGGTTTATATGGGTATGTATGGCAATCTGCAATTGGGCTCCTTTATTTTAGCTGACATGAAAGAAGGGGAGAAGTCACTATAGACCATTGTAACTCCTCAAGTCTGGAAGTGATATCTTGGATAGTTTCTGTGGAACAAGGGAGGAGTCGTGGATGACTTAATACTGAACAGGGACTTTTTCCTCCAAGGTTTGATACAGAAATCTTCTTGACTGTAGCCAAAGCAGGTGCACTCAAGAAAATATTTAATTCCTATACCAATAGTCACATTGGGCAAGAAGTGGTGAAGGGACTGGAGGTCACTTGTTTGTGAATTTCTTAATTTTCTTTTGGAGTGACCTCCCTTTCCTCTAGCCCTTTGCCTTTGGCTACGCCTTTCTGGCTGAGTTACACAAAGTGTATTAACTATTGTACAAAGAAGAGCTGTCAGGCCTTCACTGCGAGTATCAGCTGGTGTATTCCTGGTCATTCCTCCATAAACACCAGCTGATCAAGCCCCATCACTGAAAAGGGATGTTATGACTTGGTGTAGAAGTTTCTGGGAGGTTTGCTTGGTTTTGGTCCCCCATATTTGCATGGTAACGCAGAGACTGCAGGGCCATCGTGTGGTCTGGGCAGTAAACTGAGGGTTTGGGCTCCTGAATTCCCAGATGTGATTTGAGGTGGGTGTTGTACAAATCGCCAGCTGGCATCATGAAAAGGTAATGGGAACAAAGCATATCCATATGATACCATTTTCCCCCAGTCTGTTCTCCAGGATGTTGTCACCAGGTATTACTCTAGCATACGTTAAATGGTGTAAAGTTGAGGATTTCGGGCCTGATATCCAATTCTGTGTCACACTTCCAAGAAGCAGTGACCCCTCTGCGTGTCCAGTTGTGCTGGCCATCCAAATCAGTGCCGGAGCCTCACAGGAGAGGTGTCATGCCTTTCCTGAACTATTCAGTGTATTTAATGTACCCCTGCAGACATTTGGTAGAAGCCAAAGGGGCTGCCTGTACTGATTTACTTGTGGAACTTGGAGAGGGCAGTAGGAGTTGGAGTGCACCTCTGCTCAGTAATTTCTTGGACTTTGCAGGAGAGTGTAAGCAAGCATCTGCCTCCAGGGAGAGGGAAAAGCAGGGTTTTAAGGCAGATCTCAATCTGCCTTCTCTTCGATCTGTGAAACTAATACATGACTTACGCAGAGCACCTCTAGCTGCAGGGTGTTCACTTCCCCCTGGCTTCCTGTGAACATGTCTGGAGCATTTTCCTCATGGTACAAAGGTTCTGCTGATGAATTAGGTAATGTTTGAATTTTATATGAAAATATGAGCAGTTATCTCTCAGAGTGAAGGGGAAGGCCAACGTGTCCACCTTTGATCAAATGCACATGGTTTCACATTTTGTTCTTCTGCACACGCAGACTTTTAAAGCTGTGCTCACACAGAAGTGGCTGCATGTGCCATGCAAGCTTTTAGATAAATGAGACTCATGCATGATCCAGTGTTAATGAGCCACTGAAAACGGCAATTCCTGGTACAGAATCCAAGTGCAGTGCCTTTGGAAGCATGATATTGCTGCACGAGTTTAGGTTTTAATTTCCAAATTGTGCTAATGGAAGAAATTAGTTCTTCTAAGTATTGCAGGATACGTCTTTGGCTAGCAGAGATTCTTGAAACCCTTTGCAAACCGCACTCTGGTGATTCAGACTGAAGAATGCTTTAAGTCTTTTGTCTGTAAGGTACATGTCTTATGTAGGCTTCTGTTTTAATTTACTGCACTTATATGCAGGTTTTTCAAACTAGTCACAGTGGTCTCTTATAAATCACAAGAAATAGTCCACCCTCAATACCCTTTCCAGCCCTACACAATGAGTCAAGGCTTGTCAAAGACCATTTTAGAAATCTTGAATAAATCTGACATTATGTTGAGACAGCTGTTAAATATATTTCTCCCCCCCCCCGCCAGGTTTCCTTTCCCTCGCTATGAACAATGCAATTGGTTTAGTGCTATTTTTAGCCCGACTTTTCATTTCAGTCATATGTACTCCTACCTTCCATGCACACTTAAGTTAATTTATTCTAACATGAAAAATACTGGGAAAGCCACCACCCTCCTTCAGGAAGGTTTTTTTACAAGCTGAACTGGATGCTAGCTGTTGCACACACACGCTCCAGATGCCCAAGCCCACCATTAAAGGAGTAAAATCTGATTTCAGGGTGCAGTCTGGCTCTTGGGCACATCTTCCCCAAAAACAAATGTCTCCTCGAAACACAAATCTCAGCAGCTGTGCCTAAACTAACCCTGTGTCTGGGGGCAGTGTGGAAGGGAGAGTGGAAGTCTGCTGATATTCTTACTTGTTTACTAGGCTTTTACGGAGGGTAAATGAGAGGGTAGTGGTGGTGTATGGTTAGGGTTGTGGGTTTTTGTTGTTGGTGGTGGTTGTTTGTGGTTTTTTGTTTTGTTTTTAAGAAAGCTGATAGTGAAAAGTGGAGGCTCCTCCTGTCCATCACCGATAACCCTGATGTGCATCAGTGAGAATTGTGGTGCTCCTCCGTGAGATCACACTTAGGTTGGCAATTATCTTCTCCTTTCTTTTCTTAGGTTGGCAATAATCTCCTTTCTTTTTGCAAGCGCTCTTTTCTACTCCTGGTTTTCCTTTGTGGGCTGGCCTGGAGGTGAGGATTTCAAACCAGTGTAGTGGTGCAGGTGGGGTGAGATGCCTGCAGTCTGCTACAGGCTGGTTTTCCAGTGCCAAACTGCTTGTGTTTTTCAAGATTGATCAGGAAAAGTGCACTTTATCTTGAGAGCAGAGATGCATCACTAATGGTGACCAGTAGTGAGTCAGGAATGGGTCACTGTAACCCATCTGTGCTGGTAGTTAAATGTATGCTGTGCTCGACTTTCTGTGTCCAAGTAAAGGAGTAACATCATTAGCTTGGAAAAAATATGGAGAGCTAAGTCCTCTATTGTTGCCTTTCCAAAGGGGATTAAATAAGACAATAACTAATAAATAATATACAGAGCGTATGGGTCTGTCTTCAATCGGAGTCTAAACAAAGAGGTCTGGGCTTTTTAAGTGCCTCCTCAAATGTGCAGCTCTCTGGAAGCGTTTCTTGCCAGAACGTCCCTGGCATTGCAACAGACAGTGCTTCCTCCCTGGGCAGCGGTGGCCGGGCCTGGCAGGCCATGGCAAAAGAGGAGGATGACAGGGTGACAGTGATGAGTTGGTGCCACTGCGATGTCCCTGTCACGGCTCCCTGTGTGGGCAGCACCATGTGTGTGTGGTATGTGCCGGTGGCACATTTACTGGGGCACCTACCTGTGCCCTGAGCCGCCGCTGCAGCCCTGTCCTGCTGCAGGGCAGACCCTGCATCCCGGGAGAAGGACTGAGGGGTGCTGGCTGGCTCCCACACAGGGCGAAGGTGCAGGAGTTTGTCAGACAGTGTTGCTGAAACGGCTCTCGGGACCTGACTGCTGGTCACTAGAGAGAATCATAGCCTGACTCAGAGAGTTGGGGCTGTTCAGCCTGGAGAAGAGAAGGCTCCAGGGGGGGACTTATAAGCCTTCCAGTTCCTGAAGGGATCCTACAGGAAAGCTGGGGAGGGACTTTTTACAAGGGCAGGTAGTGATAGAATGAGGGGGAATGGTTTTAAACTGGAAGAGGGGAGACTGAGACTGGATATTAGGAAGAAATTCTTTACTGTGAGGGTGATGAGACACTGGCACAGGTTGCCCAGGGAAGTTGTGGGTGCCCCCTCCCTGGCAGTGTTCAAGGCCAGGCTGGATGAGGCTTTGGGCAACCTGGGCTGGTGGAGGTGTCCCTGCCCATGGCAGGGGTTGGTCTGGATGAGCTTTAAGGTCTCTTCCAACCCAAAGCATTCTGTGTTTCTATGATCATTTGGTTGGAAAAGACCTTTAAGATCATAGAGTCCAACCATAACCTGCCCACTGCTAAACCATGTCTCTAAGCACCCCATCTACCCACCTTTTAAGTACCTTCAAGGATGGTGACTGCACCACTTCCTTGGGCAGCACGTTCCAGTGCCTGATAACCTTTTCGGGGAAGAAATTTTTCCTAATATCCAACCTAAACCTCCCCTGGCACAACTTGAGGCTATTTCCTCTCATCCTATCACTTCTTACTTGGGAGAAGAGACTGACCTCCACCTCTCTGCAACCACCTTTCAGATGGTTGAAGAAGTTGATAGTCTCCCCTCAGCCTCCTCTTCTCCAGGCTGAACAACCCCAGTTCCCTCAACTGCTCCTCATAATTCTTGTTCTCCAGACCCTTCACCAGCTTAATTTCCTTTCTCTGAACATGCTTCAGCTCCTCAATGTCCTCCTTGTAGTAAGGGACCCAAAACTGAACACAGGATTCAAGGTGTGGCCTCTCCGTGCAAAGGATCACTTCCCTGCTCCTGCTGGCCACACTATTTCTGATTCAAGCCAGAATAATAAAGTTAGGGAGGCAGTCATGGCTATATGTGAGAGAGGAGGTTTTACACCCAATCTGGGCATTGAGGGAGGTCTTCCTTTCTTTCCTGTAGACCAGAGAGGGGAGCTCACCTGCTTTTTATCCCCTGCCACTCTGCTTTCTGTACTACAGCATGTGCTTTCTGTAATGTGTATGGAAGGGTGGGAGACTTGGGCATTGTTCATGTTATGTCTTGACCTTGCAATTTTAAACTTCCTGAGATCAGAAGAAATAAATCCTTGCCAATTAGAAGGTCTTTTAATGTCAAGTTGTGACTAATAAACATCTGAACAGCAGATGTGGTAGTGTAGGTGTACCTGTTGCCTGGACCTTTTCTAGCATTAATTACTCTGGTAATTGCTGGTCATGGTTATGCACCTTAGCTATTTCTGAGGATAAAATAATGCACCTTCTCGTTGTTCCTCATCCTTTAATGGAGTGCAGAGATGTCAGCCCAGTTAAAAAAGCAGATTTCCACCATTTTAAGCTGTGTGTTTACAACTGCAGAACAATGTCGTTTGCCTATTGTATGCTTTAAAAAATGTGTTTCTGCAGCCACAAATACCAGAATTCAACATTTTAGCTACGGAAAAACCTTAATGTCTGGTGAAAATGAAAAATGGAGCCCCAGCAGTGCACGAAAAGCACAGCTTATACAGAACTCAGATGTTTTTAGATATCAGTAGGGTATAAAAATCAGGCATCAGCGCTCCTATGATAAGGTTCACATTCATTATTCCTACTTCTAGAAATAATTTTGGACACAAATAGAAACTCTGGATCCTAACTCTGAAATCTGAGATGATCTGGCATCAGCTCAAACTTTAATGATTTGACATCTCTTTGTTCACACCAATATCCCAGAGCAAAACAGCCCCATATGAGGCACTTCTTACTCCAAATTCCTATCTTAGTTTCATGGCTGTGGTATTGACTGAAGTATCTGATTAGTAATGGCCATCCCCTTTCTGTTTCCTCTGATCTTGATTCTCTCTCTTGAATACAGTTTATGCTTTCTTGTTTTCTTTCATTCTATCTGGCTTTAGAGTAGTACTGCATCAAATGGTACCTGTAATCTTATGTCCTAAGCATTTTGGATGCCTTTCATGAAGCAAGATCTCCATGCTGTAAAACTTTGACTCTACAGTGGTCCCATCTCCAGTGTGGTTTGTTTTTTAACAGTCTCTTGCTCTGTGTTTCCCCACTGTGCAGTTGTGTGTGTTGGGAGGTGAGTGAGGTATAGGGACCATTCCTTAAAATCTGGTCTTTTCACACTCCCCATTACCAGAAGCCCTATTCACTCTGACTCCTTAACTGCAAAATTACCCAAAGCAATCCAGCACAGTATAATGCTGCTTGTGAATTAAAACCCACCTTTTATTAACGTTAAGTCTTTCTCTTACTGTGCTAGTGTCTGGAAAGTATTCTGTAGATAGGCCACAAATTGCTTTAGAGTATTTTCTCTGTGTTATTTTGCTTTCTTCCCCTGGATCAGCAAGAATATGGTTCAAATATTAATTTTATGGTGTGTCTCTCAAGAGTGGAATATAATGTTCAATTATGCATTCCATCTGCGAGCCTCTGGATGCACAATCCTGCATTAAATAAAAAAAAATCCAATGTGCTTTAAAGAAGAAACAGAAAAAAGAATACGGCATATAAAAGCAATGGGAAAAGAGCCTTCCACTATGCTTGACTTTGTGCAAAATCAGGAGGAGCTGTGCAAACCAGACAGAAGTCAACTGTCTTAAAAATGGAGTCAATGCATGCCTTAGATTATATCATGCTATTGAAACCTTCCTGCAAGAGGCAAGTTTAGAAGTCAAGCAATGCCTCAGAAAAATATACCATAGACCTCCTGATGCACACATTTCATACGCTCATTTGAACACCCATACATGTGTGTAGGGGTGGTTTGTCCCACTTTGGTCCGTAAGTCCCTTAAAACTCTGCCTCTGGAAAGCATCCTTTCACTGTGGGGCGAGGAAAGTGCTCTGGTGGCTGTAACAACATTTACTTCTTGGGGTTTTCCCCACAGCAAGAAAACCTGGACAGGATTGCGGTTCCTCTATGTCTAGACACATAACAGCATAATTATTTTGATCCTTGCCCCCTCACTCAGGGTTAGTGCTCTGGGGAGACACCTGCTTTGGAGTCAAATGGCTTTGTCATCCAGCATAGTGGAAATCTCCCTGATGATGCTGCCCAAATACCATAGGCCCTCTTGAGGGCATCTCCGTTTTTCTTATGGTGCTTTTCCACATGTGCTGTAAGGTTTCAGTGGCTGGGGCAGTCCTCACCGTGGGAGCAGCAGGAGCCAGGCTTAGGGCTCTTGCTTGGTCAACAAGGAAATGTGGTCGAAGCCTTGTGTTGAGCACCAAGGCTCTGAAGCTAGTTGAGGCAAGGCTTGAAATTCAGAGGGTAAGGATGTCTTCAAAGTGAACCCAAGCGCAGAAAGGGGTGGCCACTCTTCAGTGCAATGGCCCTGAAGGCCATTGAGAATGGGAGGGCAAGCTTTGGAGGAGTAGAGACCATGGGGAGCCCCTTCTCCACTCTCCCCTGGGATAACAACCCAAGCGCTCCTCCTCATGAGTGCTCGGCCATCCAGGTTTACTAGAAGAAGCATTTCAAGTGTTCCTCCTCAGCGTGTCTGCTGCTTTCGGGAAAGCGTGCTGCCTCTCTCCTTGGCACCTCACCAAGCGCTCTTGGCAAAGCTGTCAGATGTGTCATTGCAACGGGAGGCCTCTTTGCCGCGATCTGAGCGGCGGGAGCTGGCTGGGGAGCATGAGGCCGAGCCGAGGAGGACTGGTTGTGGAGAGCTCTCAGCGGAAATCCTTTGACTCTGGAGCTTGTTTGCTCTGGCAAACTCCCTGTGCCTGTCTGGACACAATGCGGGTTCAAGACACATGGCTTTTGTTTGGTTTTCCTGGAGGGAAGGCTTTGCTTTTCATTTGGCTGAATTTCTGGGTGGTAGAGAGAGAGCGAGCGAGCTTCAGGCTGTATCTATCTTTGCTGTGTGTGAGGGTGACACTGGTGCTTTTTGGTGACCTTTTGCTTTCTGCATCAGATGTCAGTACCACAGAAGCAGGGTTTTCATATGCTTTTGTAAGGGAGAACGAAATAGAGGTTTAGGCACTTGAGGAAAATGTGTGTGAGGAAAACCCCACTGCATGGCTGTAGGTGGACGTCAGATGGACACCGTCACTTCTGCCACCTCTGGGTCTTCTGCCACAACCTCACACAGGCCTGGCCCACCTGAGGAGCTCTCAAGCTGTTAGAAAAGAGAAGGAGTTGGGAGGTGCGATGTGCAGAAAACCACAGGAGATCCTGGAGGAGTTACCTGGGTATGCAGGGAAAATAACTTTAAGGCGACAACTCACCCAGTCCCTAACACACTGTTAAAAAACTTTGACTTTGCCATCTAGAAAGCTTGATTATTTATTTGTGAAATATTCCCACGTGAAGCAATGCTTGTAATTGTAGAGTAGTCCTGAGAAGAGAAGGCCCAACTTTTTTTAACCCATGGATCTAGGAGACACCCTGGTTTTGAAAATGCTTTGAAACAATACTGTGTGAAGAATGAGAAGACACACAAACCAGAATACACTTTAGCATGAAGTCTGATCGTTTTGTCTCCCAAAATCTAGATCCTAGATCATTTCAGCATGCCTTGGAGGACACAATGCAAGGAAAACAACCAACTTAGAGCACTTCATGGTGCAAGTCATCACAACCTCTACCAGCCAGGGTTGTTGCCGAAAACCAAATCAGGTTTGGACAGGAGCATCATGTGAAAATTGGCTGAAGGTTTGCTATTCTGCGAAGGCTGCAAATGTGCAGCTCTTAAACACTGAGGAGAAACAGGAGTCCTAGAATTTGAGATTTATTTTCCCCCAAACCACTTTTAACCGCTGGAAAAGAACTTCAAGGAAGCATCGACCTGGAGCACTAAACACCTAGAACTGGGTTTTTGACCCTATGAAATCAACAGGGGATCCTTCACTGATTTTGTATCACTTTGAGCAACTTTTCTCCTAATTCTCCAAAGTCAGATAACAACATGCAATAATTGCTCCTTCCTCCGCGTAATTGCTGGTGTGATTTCTAGCAGGTTGCTTTAAGCACACTCCTGTTTCCCTGAGCTACACTGTGGTTTTACTGGAAATTCGTGCGTGAGATCACAGCCCCTTCTGATCCAAGTGGGTGCTCCCAGGTTGCTGGCACCTGATCAGAAAATACAGAAATGATAGAAAAGTAGGAAGAGATTGAGACCAGGGAAAGGCATGAGGGTGCACCATTGCAATCAGTAAAACCAGTCCTGGGAAAAGACAACAGCCTTGGCGGTGTGAAGGGAAGCCAAGTCATTAACAGGGATTGCAAGTTGGGTGGTAAAATGCCCATAATAAGTCTTTGAAAGTGTGTTTAGCACAATTCTCCTGATGGAAATGAAACTAAGGGAACTAGGCCATGTTTTCAAACAGGCTGTGGTTTGCTTAAGTATCTCCCTAGGAATACGTGCCTGGGAAGTGCATCAGGTGTCTCCCAACCTTTAGCTCACTTTCCCTCTTACCAAGCTGCTTTGTGTGCTGATGTCTTTTGGAAGGGCTGGGATTTGGGCCTGTGCAAGCACGGAAGGAGCTGCAGGTGCTGCAGAGCAGCAGTTTCCCCCTGCTGAGCAGCGGTCAAAGGCATTTCTAATTGTTTTAACTAATTGTGATCTATCAATCTGGGTGAGGGTGGTAACCTGCACCATGCTCCAGTGTCCTGGCTCAATTCAAACTCGGGTAATTCCACTCTGCCTTTCTTGCATGAGAAACACGGACACGCTGAAGAGTCCAGCGAAGGTCTGTGAAGATGATGAAGGGACTGGCACATCTCTCCTGTGAGGAAGGGTTGAGAGAGGTGAGACTGTTCAGCCTGGAGAAGAGAGGGCTCAGGGAGATCTCATCCATGTGTACAAGTATCTGAAGGGAGGGTGCACAGAGGACAGAGTGAAGAATGGGGATCCAGCTAGGAGTGCAGTTTGGCATCAGATCTTTTTAGTCCCCCACCCTGTTTTGTCTCCCCAGCTGAGATCTGCCAGGCATACCGTTCAGTCTTGACTTTAAGATCTTCAATAGTACCAGAGTACCAGGAAAGGAGGTGCTAAATAACTGAGTGTGCGAGTTCGGCTGGCCTCCTGCTGGTACTCAGCGTAAGGGAGGTTGCACCACTCTGTTCAGCCTTTGATAGAAAACTGCGAGTCCTGCAGTCTGTGTGCTCCCTTTGCATTCTTCTCCTCTGCTGGAGCCTGTCTGAGTGTGTCTGGTGGCTTATTTAGCCACCAACGTGTTTATTCACGCTGCACAAAGCTGCCAGGTGTGTTTGATGTGTGGTGGCCCTTTTACTGTTGAGAGTCCACCTGGGCTGTGGGTAAGTCCTGATTTTTGTCTATGTGGGCAGCAGGTCTGCTCTCAAGAGCCTCCTTGGATGATTTGTGAGGGTGTTGTAGATAAAGCCAATGCGTCGTGCAAACTGGGAGGTAGTCAAACCCCAGACCCTGCTTTGAGAACCAGCAGGGCTGTTCCAGCCTACTTGGGTAGGGGTGAAGGGAGTTTTAGGCTCCCCAGCCTGCATACCAGCTAAGCAGGGAAAATAGCTTCCTTCCTGCCGAACTTGGACACAGTGAAGGCAAAGGCATTCTGGTGACATGCTTCTTCCCTGAAGCAAAACGCTTTCAGAGCTCCACTGGCCATATGGAGCTGTGCACACGCAGTTTTCCATGAATATTGCATTAATCCGTACTCCAAGTTATGAATTGCAATCAATCCATTCTTGTGCTAACCAGACTGCAGCTGCTCCCAGCTGAAAAAGTCTTTTGAACTCTGCCAGACGAAATATTCCGAGTCCCGTTCCAAGGTGCAGTAATTGTCATTGTGGTTCTCAGGCTCTCATACACATTTAATTTAGAGTACATATCGAAATATGCATTCTGCTGGTGCTGGAGCCGGTGCCAATGCGTACAGCGATGTTGTCTGAAGACAGAAGAAAGGCCAAAATTGTTTCAATACATGGGTAATATGTTGAATTCGGCTTCAGTACAGTTAAGCTGTACTGGTAGTAAATCATTCAAAACCCAAAGTGAATGGACTGCATGATGAATTAAAGGAAAGCATCAGCTGCAAAGTTTCGGGGGGTATCTGGGCTTCCCCTGGGTTTGCGGTGTAGGGAGTTATGAGACTGATTTCCTCTGGTGTAAAGACAGGAACCATTTGGGAGCGGGCACAAGAATTGGGATCCAAGTTTTCATCTGGTTCCCAAGTCGTCTGGTTTTGCCTTGGCTTGTGGTAAGGAAAGAACATCCTTGTGCTTCAGGAGCAGACCCCAGTGATCTCACAGACAGGAGGGAGTTCAAAACAGCCCTTTTACTTAGAGGTCTCTTGGGTTTTGTTTTTTTTTTTTCCATTTATTTTTTTCTATCAATATTAGGGAGTTATATTTAAACTCTCTGAATTAATTAAAAATAAACATTCTGATGACATTATGCTGGAATTCTTTTCCCTTTCACTGAACGTGGACAGTGTGATGTTATTCATATTGAATCTCCTTTCATGTAGCGGGGGACAGCAGGACATGATTTGTTCCCTTGATGAGCCCAGGACTCTCATGTTTAGTGTTAAAGGCTGACTACCCGACCTCTCCGTTTTTAGGCCACTTCCTGGGATTGTTTGAGCGCTAGTTGTTGAAACATTATTTTGAATAGCAATTATTAATGCCTGATGGTTGGTTTCTAGTAAAGCTGTGCAGATTGTGGCAGGTTTGGAAACTACTGAGCCTCAGTCGTGTTTTGCCAGTAGCTCTTATTTCTCAGAACATGGGACTGAAAACCAGATTTCTTCTTTTTTTGTATGATGCAGGTATTTGAAAAGGAGCAATTTGGGGATTTTACAGGGCTTCAAACCCCAATATTCACTCCTCACTTCCTCCTTGTTTTTACATCTCTGTGTATGTAGAATTTTTGGTGTATGTACATAGAGATACATAAAACCAAATAGATTTCATCCCAAAATTTGCCAAATAAAAATGGCCTGACCAAACCCTTACAGGGTCATTTTTTTGGTGAACTGTTACTGTCTGCTGAAAACCAGGGGACAAGTGCTGAGGAGCTGCTGTGGTTGTGCTGTGGCCCCACTCCTGCTCCAGCGACAAGGGGACAACTGGGGACAGGGATGGTGATAGGACATAGGTGCCATTAGCCCTGTATCTGGCAGAGGGGGGCTCTAAAGGTGCCTTGTGGTTTGGATGAATCCAAAACTCCCTTGGGAGCATCTCAGGACTGCAATGATAGGTTGGGTCTGAAACACTCAGGAAAATTCCAGAGGAAAGGATAATTGGCTCCTGTCATTCCTACCCAGAATCTGCTCCTCCAATTCCGTGGGCTGCTCCAAGGAAGGACAGTCCATTTGATCTGAAACACTGAGGCAACAGGCGTTTCATGTTTAAACATAAACTGACATTTCTAACCATATATTTGCAATTAAACTGTTGTTTTTATTAGTCACAAGGGATAATTGCATCCAGAAATTCCCGAAGAAAAAGTTACACTGGGAAAACAATATTGCACTGATGTTTCAATTATAGGAGTAATTTTCTAGCATAGATCAGCAATAAACTTCCCTAAAGGGCTTATTAAACAGGAAGCAAGAAAGCAGAGATGGGGCAGTTGCCAGAGATGAGTGTGTCTAGTGCTCGTGTGTCGGTTTATGCTCTCACTTCTTTTGTTTTTAGGCAAATTGAGCAAAATCCTGCACCACCTGTGGAGAGCAGACGTGCACGGGAAGGCTTTCTCCTGGAGAAAGGGGTTTTCTGGGCCTTGGGGCTGTTGAAGTCTTATCTGCTGAATCTCCTTGCAATGGAAACCAAGACATCCCGTTTTTCAACGAGCTTTGGTCAGTAATTGGGAGAATACCCAAAATGTCCATGGGGGGTGTGCTGTTCCCATGGCAAAGTCTGGGATGATGGACAACAGGGACTGGTTCACCCTTCTTTAACAGGAGCACCAGTGTTCCTGCAGACCCAAACCCTTTGAAAAACTATCAGGGGAAGCGATCAGGAGCCAAGAGCTGCCTTATTCACTTCTCAGGTGTAGCAAATGCTGTTTTTTCCATTGTAATTCTTCTCTGAGCTGCACTGCCATGCAAGCCAAAGCCCTACCATAAATTCCCTTTATTCTATCGTAAGAGTGCTTTTATTGGTAATGGCTTATTCACATGCTGACCCGTTGTACGGTATTCTGGCAAAGCAAACAACCCATTAGAAGGATTTTCTGAGAGAGCCATGGTGGAAAAAAATGCACTACAAACCATTTCCTAATGCCCACTCAGGCAGAGAAAATGGTCTTGTGTCCTCTGCTCCCCATGAATCCCACCTCAGGCTGTGGTGTTTTCTGCTGTGCCACTGGTGCCTGCAGAGCCCTCCTCTCCTCCGCAGCCATTGCTCTGATCCAGATGACCTCTTGTGTACCTTAGTTATCGCCTTGCCCTAAAAGCAGAGCCAGAGCTGTAATTTCGTCTTATTTTAATTTTAAACTTTCTCCCTGGCAGGATGACCATCTGCCTGCCCTGCCTCTCCATCCCCAAGTTGTCCTGGTAGCCAAGGGCAAGGTCTTTCCTTCCACTTCTCCTCAAGGGGCTCTGCCACCGGCTCCCACCTGGAAGCACTGGTGGGCAAAGCCCTTTCAGATACGCTCTGCGTGGAGCTGCTTGAGGGCTGTGTCCCAGGGGTGGGCTTATGCTTGGTTTTTGGGAGATACAGAGCAGCACACCATGCAAGCCCAGAGCCTCATGCGTGTGAATGGTAACTCCAGCCCAACAGGTCAAACGGGCTCTTCCCCATGCTGTGTTTGGCAGTCCTCTCTCCTCCATCCCTTTCTATACCTTTTTTTTCCTTCTTATGTCCTTCAGAAAGCTATTTGAGTTGCAAAAAATCTGCTAGAAATCAGTCTCTGTGCTCTCCTAATTGAAATATGGGCACACTGATTAACTTCTAGTTCCACTTCCACTTCCTCTTGGGTTCCTCTCAAATTAGGCTCTAATTATCTCAGTTGTAATCACCTGGTATGATAAAGTTAAAGTAATGAGGATTCTTTTTGATAGTACAACATTTTCTCTGTGAATGTTGTAGCAAATAAAGACAGAATGCCAAGCTGCTTATGGGAAACAGATTTTTGCAGTTCCTAAACAAATGCCCCACATAGTTCATGTACAGATATTAAAAGAACAAAGTAACCCTCCTAAGGAAAATTTGTATCTTGATTAAAAAAAAAAAAATCTATCTGTATATTTATGTTCCAAAATACTGTTTTTAAAGGCCCAGAGCCTAATGTCAGTGCTCAAGGGTGAAGTCGGGGGCTCAGGACTCCTGCTTGGGTTCCTGCACCTTGGTGGTTTGGTGCTGAGCCATGGGGCTCTTCTGCCCTGCAACTCTGAGCGAGCCCCTTGCCCCTCACCATGCCTCATCCAGGGAAACATCCAGACAAGGTGTTTTTCCCTGTGACACTGGGTCTGGTAGGTGGTTTTAGGCATTTCTGTATCATGTTGCATGTTCACACGGGTGTTTTTGCTTTCAGGAAGGAAACCAATGTGCCTTGATGGTGAATGAAGGTGAACCACGGGGGAAAGGGAGCGCTGGGGCACAGCGTGGGGAGGAGGACTCACAGCGCCTCATCCCAAAGCTCTGCCACTTTACATAAATCAAATTGCATTGAAGCAGAAGTCATGAGTGCACGTGGGGGGACAGTTCTGGGTTGTGGTCCATTCATTAAGGAGAGCTTATGGGCTTTACATTGAGGCAGCCTTTTTTTTGGACACCTAAGCAGAGCATAGGGAGTCGGCTTCAGTCTTCTTTCTCTTCCCTGGTCTCAGTCATTATGGTGGGTGTTTGTGCCTCCTTTCTTTTTCTCAAAGAGCCTTCAACTCACTTTTTGCCAACCGTTAATTTTCATCTGGTTGCTTTTTGACCTATTCAGCTGTAAATTTGTGCCTGATGCAGGAGCCGTGCCTGCTGCTCACAACCCAGGTATACACAGATAACATCAGCAATGTGATTTTTTTAAAAAAGGCCTTGGTTTGTCGAGTAATCAAATGGCAGGTAGTGTGTAGAAGCTCTTCTTGGATGAGCGGTT